>NW_027521056.1:0-135786 GCF_052094955.1 Ictidomys tridecemlineatus
TAACTGTCCTTCTGACCCCAGTCTTCAAACTCTGCTCTCTGTAAAGATCCTTCTGCACCTCATTCTCCAACCTCTGCTCTCTTCAATAATCCTTTTTCACCTCAGTTTTCAACCTCTGCTCTCTGCAACGATCCTTCTGTACCCCAGTCTCCAAAATCTACTCTCTAACAGTCCTTCTTCACCTCAGTCTCCAACCTCTGCTCTCTGTACCAATCTTTCTGTACCTCAGTCGCCAACCTCTTCTCTCTATAGCAGTCCTTCTGCACATCAGTCACCAACATCTACTCTCTGTAACAGGCCTTCTTCACCCCGGTCTCCATACTCTGTTCTCTGTAACAGTTCTTCTGCACCCCAGTCTCGAACCTCTGCTCTCTGTAACAGTCCTTCTGCACCCTAGTCTCCAAACTCTGCTCTCTCTAACAATCTTTCTGCACCCCAGTCTCCAACCTCTGCTCTCTGTGCAGTTCCTATGCAGCACAATCTCCAAACTCTGGTCTCTGTAACACTCCTTTGCAACCCAGTCTACATCCTCTCTTCTCTGTAAGAATCCTTATGCACCCCAGTCCCCAACCGCTGCTCTCTGTAAAAGTCCTTCTGTACCTCAGTCTCCAACCTCTTCTATCTGTAATGCAACTTCTGCAACCCAGTCTCAAACATCTGCTCTCTGCAAGGATCCTTCTTCTACCCATTCTCCAAACTCTACTGGCCTTAACAGTTCTTTTGTATCGCAGTCTCCAACCTCTTCTCTTTGTAATGGTCTTTCTGCTCACCAATTGCCAACCTCTGGTTTCTGTAACAGTCTTTCTACACCTCAGACTCAAAACTCTGCTCTCTATAAAAGTCCTTCTGCACCTCATTCTGAATCCTCTGCTCTCTGCAATGATCCTTCTGCACCCTAGTCTTCAAACTGTGCTATCTGTAACAGGCCTTCTACACCCCAGGCTCCTAACTCTGCTCTCTGTAACAGGTCTTCTGCAAGCCTGTCTCCCACCTCTTCTCTCTGCAACGATCCTTTTGCACCTCAGTCTCCAACATGTGCTCTCTGCAACAGTCCTTCTGCACTGCAGTCTCCAATTTCTGCTCTCTGTAAGATCCTTCTGCATCAGAGTCTCCAAAATCTGCTCTCTGTAACAGTCCTTCCGCACCCCATTATCTAACGTCTGCTCTCTGTTAAATCCGTCTGCACCTCAGTCTCCAAACTTTGCTCTGTGTAATGGTCCTCCTGCACCCCAGTCTCCAACATCTGCTCACTGTAACTATCCTTCTTCTCCACAGGCTCCAACATCTGCTCTCTACAATGGTCTTTCAACACCCCAGTCTCCAAACTCCGCTCTCTGTTACAGTCCTTCTGTACCGCAGTCTCCAAACTCTTCTCTCTGTAATGGTCCTTCTGAACCCCAATTGCCAACCTCTGCTTTCTTTAACAGTCCTTCTGCACCTCAGACTCCAAACTCTGCTCACTGTAACAGTCCTTCTGAGACTCAGTCTGAAACCTCTGCTCTCTGTAATGGTCCTTCTTCATCCCAGTCTTCAAACTCTGTTCTCTGTAAGAGTCTTTCTGCACCCCAGTATCCAAACTCTGCTCTCTGTAAAAGTCCTTTTGCACCTCAGTCTCAAAACTTTGCTCTCTGTAATGGTCCGTCTGCACCCCATTCTCCAACCAATGCTCTCTGTAACAGGTCTTCTGCAACCCAGTCTCCAAACTCTGCTCTGTAACAGGACTTCTGCTCCACAGTCTCCAACCACTTCTCTATGCAAAGATCTTTCTGTACCTTAGTCTTCAACCTCTGTTCTCTGCAACAGTCTTTCTGCACCCCAGGCTTCAAACTCTGCTCTCTGTTATAGTCCTTCTGTACTGCAGTCTCCAACCTCTGCTCTCTCTAACGGTCATTCTGCACCCCAGTTTCAAAATGCTGCTTTGTGTATCAGTTATTCTGCACCCCAGTCTCCAACCAGTGCTCTCTGTAAAAGATCTTCTTAACCTCAGTCTCCAACGTTTGCTTTCTACAACAGTCCTTCTGCACCCCAGTCTAAAACCTTTGCTCTCTGCAACAGTCCTTCTGCACCCCAGTCTACAACCTCTGCGCTCTGCAATGATCCTTCTACACCACAGTCTCCAACATCTGTTCTCTGCAACAGTCTTTCTGACCCCAGTCTCCAGCCTCTGCTCTCTGTAAGATACATCTGCACCCCAGTTTCCAAACTCTGCTCTCTGTGACATTCGTTCTGAACCCCAGTCTTCAGCCTCTGCTCTTTGTAACAGTACTTCTGTACTACAGTCTCCAATCTCTGCTCACTGCAACGTTTCTTCTGCACACCGCTCTCAAAACTGTGCTCTCTGTAACTGTCGTTCTGACCCTAGTCTCCAAACTCTGCTCTCTGTAACGATTCTTCTGCACCTCAGTCTCCAACCTCTGCTCCTTGCAATGATTCTTCTGAACCTCATTTTGCAACCTCTGCTCTCTGTAACGATTTTTCTGCACCCCAGTTTCCCACATCTGCTCTCTGTAACAGTCCTTCTACACCTGTGTCTCCAACCTCTCCTCTCTGTACCAATTCTTCTGCACCTCAGTCTTCAAACTCTGCTCTCTTTAACAGTTCTTCTGCACCACAGTCTCTAACCGATGCTCTCTGTAACAGACTTTCTGCACCCCAGTCTCCAACCTTTGCTCTCTGTAACAGTTTTTCTGCACCCCAATCTCGAACCTCTGCTCTCTGTGACAGTCCTTCTGCAACCACGTCTCCAACCTCTTCTCTCTGCAATGATCCGTCTGCACCTAAGTCTCCAACCTCTGCTCTCTGCAACAGTCCTTCTGCACCCCAGTCTCCAGACTCTGCTCTCTTTAAGATCTTTTTGCATCCCTTTCTCCAACCTATGCTCTCTGTAACAGTCCTCCTGCACCCCAGTATCCAACCTCTGCTCTCTGTAAAATTTCTTCTGCACCTCAGTCTCCAACCTTTTCTCTCTGCAACGATCCTTCTGCACCTCAGTCTCCAACCTCTGCTCTCTGCAACAGTCCTTCTAAACCCCAGCCTCCAAGCTCTGCTCTCTGTAATGATCCTTCTGCATCTTAGTCTCCAACAACTGCTCTCTGAAACAGTTTTTCTGCACCCTAATCTCCAACTTCTGCTCTCTGCTACAGTACTCTTGCACCCCAGTTTCCAACGTGTGCTCTTTGTAACTGTCAAGCTGCACCCCAGTCTCCAAACTCTGCTCTCTGTAGCGATCCTTCTGCACTTCATTCTCCAACCTCTGCTCTCTGCAACGAACCTTCTGTACCCCAGTCTCCATCTTCTGCTCTCTGTAAGAATCCTTTTGCACCCAGTGTCCAACATCTCCTCTCTGTAAAAGTCCTTCTGCACCTCTGTCTCTAAGTTCTGCAATCTGTAACAGTCCTTCTGCACCCCAGTCTCAAACCTCTGCTCTCAGAAATGATATTTCTGCACCTCAGTCTCCAACCTCTGCTCTCATTAATAGTCCTTCTGCACCTCATTCTCCAACATCTGCTCTCTGCAACGATCCTCCTTGTCCCCAGGCTCCAACTTCTGCTATGTGCAAGGGTCCTCCTACGCCCCAGTTTTTAAACTCTGCTCTCTGTAACAATCCTTCTGCACCTAAGTCTCCAAACTCTGCTCTCTGAAACAGTCCTTCTGCACCCCTGTCTCCAACCTCTGCTCTCAGTAACAGTTCTTCTGCACCCCAATCTCCAAACTCTGCTCTCTGTAACACTCCTTCTGCACCCTAGGCTCCACCATCTACTCTCTGTAGAAGTCCTTCTGAACCTCAGTCTCCAACTTCTGCTCTTTGTAAGATCCTTCTGCAACCAATTTTCCAAACGCTGCTCTCTGTAACAGTCCTTCTGCACCCCAGTCTCCAAACTCTGCTCTCTGTAACAGGCCTTCTGCACCCCAGTCTTCAAATTCTGCTCTCTGTAACAGGTCTTCTGCACCCCAGTCTTTAAACTCTGCTCTCATTAACAGTCCTTCTGCACCCCAGGATCCTACATCTGCTCTCTGAAACAGTCCTTCTGCACCTCTGTCTGAAAACTATGCTCTCTGCAAAAATCCTTCTGCACCCGAGTTTCCAACCTTTGCTCTCTGTAACAGTCCTTCTGAACCTCAGTATCCAAAATGCTCTCTGTAAGATCCTTCTGCACCCCGGTCTCGATTCTCTGCTCTCTGAACAGGCCTTCTGCACCCCAGTCTCCAACCTTTTCTCTCTGCAAGGATCTTTCTTCACCTCAGTCTCCAACCTCTGCTCTCTGCAACAGTCCTTCTGTACCACAGTTTCCATCCTTTTCTCTCTGTAACGGTCCTTCTGCACCACAGTCTCAAACCTCTGATTTCTGTATCAGTCTTTCTGCACAACAGTTTTCAAACTCTGCTGTCTGTAACAGTTCTTCTGAACCTCTGTCTCCAACCTCTGCTCTCTACAACCTTAATTCTGCACCCAATTCTCTAACCTCTTTTCTCTTTAACAGTTCTTCTGAACCAAAGTCTCCAAATCTGCTCTCTGCAGCAGTCCTTCTTTACCCTAGTCTTTAAACTCTGCTGTCTGTACCAGTCCTTCTGTACTGAAGTCTCCAAACTCTTCTCTCTGTAACCTTTATTCTGGACCCAGGTCTCCAACCTCTTCTTTCTGTATCAGTGCTTCGGCACTCCAGTCTCCAACCTCTGATCTTTGTAACATTCTTACTGCACCTCAGTCTTTAACTTCTGCTCTATGTGAAAGATCTTCTACACCACAGTCTCCAACATCTGTTCTCTGTAACAGTCCTCCTGTATTGCAGTCTCCAAACTTTGCTTTTTTCCTTTTACACACCAGATTCAAACCTCTTCTTTCTGTATCAGACCTTCTGCACCCGAGACTCCAACCTCTACTCTCTGTGACAGTCATTCTGCTCCTCAGGCACCAAACTCTTCTCTCTGCAACAGTCCTTCTGCACCCAAGTCTCCAAGACCGGCTACCTGCAACAGTCCTCTACACCCCATTCTACAACCTCTGCTCCCTGAAATGTTTTTTCTGCATCTCAGTCTGCAACGTCTACTCTCTGTAACATTCCTTCTGCATATCAGTCTTCCAAATCTGATCTATGTAAGATCCTTCTGCAACCCAGTCTCCAAAATCTGCCCTCTTCAACGATCCTTCTGCACCCAAGTTTCCAAACTATGCTCTCTGTAACAGTCCAGTTGCACCTCAGTCTCCAAACTCTGCTCTTTGTAAGATGTTTCTGAAACCCTGTCTCAAAACTCTGCTCTCTGAAACAGTCCTTCTGCACCCCAGTCTCCAACTTCTGCTCTCTGCAACAGTCCTTCTAAACCCCAGTCTCCAACCTCTGCTCTATGCAACAGTCCTTCTGCACCACAGTCTCCAACATCTGTTCTCTGTAAAAATTATTCTTCACCTCAGTTCTCAAACTCTGATCTCTGCAATGGTTCTTCTGCACCCCAGTCTCCAACCTCTGCTCTCTTCAACGATCCTTCTGTACCCAGTCTAAATCATCTGTTCTTTCCAACAGTCCTTCTGCACCTCAGTCTGAAAACTCTGCTCTCTGCAGTAATCTTTGGACAACCCAGTCTCCAAACTCTGCTTTCTGTAACAGTCTTTGTGCACGTCATTCTCCAACCTCTGCTATCTGTAACAGTCCTTCTGCACCCCTGTCCCCAAACTCTGCTCTCTATAAGATCCTTCTGCACCCAGGTTTCCAAACTCTGCTCTCTGTAACATTCCTTCTGGTACCCAGTCTCCAAATTCTTCTCTCTGTAACAGTCCATCTGCTCCCCAGTCTCCAAGCCCTGCTCTCTGTAACAGTCTTTCTGTACCGCAGTCTCCAAACTCTGCTCTTTGCAACGGTCCTTCTGCACCCCATTCTCCAACCTCTGTTGTCTGCAAGAGTCCTTCAGCACCTCAGTCTCCAACCTATTCTTTGTACAACAATTCTTTTGCACCCCAGTCTCCAACATCTGCTCTCTGAAAAAGTCCTTCTGCACCCGAGTTTCCAACATCTGCTCTCTGCAACAGTCCTTCTGCATCTCAGTCTGAAAACTCTGTTCTCTGCAACGATCCTTGTGCACCCCAGTCTCCAAACTCAGCACTCTGAAACAGTCCTTCTGTACTGGAATCTCCAACCTCTGCTCTCTGTAACAGTCCTTCTGCACCCCAGTCTTCATCTTCTGCTTTCTGTATCAGTCCTTCTGCACCCCAGTCTCCAACCTCTGCACTCTGAAACAGTCCTTCTCCACCTCAGTCTCCAACTTCTGCTCTCTGTAACAGTCCTCCTGTAGTGCAGTCTCCAAAATCTGCTCTCTGTAATGGTCCTTCTGCACCCCAGTCTGTAACCTCTGCTTTCTGTATAAGTCCTTCTGCACCCCAGTCTCCAAACTCTGCTCTGTGTAACAGTCCTCCTGTAGTGCAGTCTCCAAAATCTGCTCTCTGTAACGGTCCTTCTGCACCCCAGTCTGTAACCTCTGCTTTCTGTATAAGTCCTTCTGCACCCCAGTCTCCAACCTCTGCTCTGTGTAACAGTCCTTCTGCACCTCAGTCTCCAAACTCTGCTGTCTGCAACAGTCCTTCTGCACCCAAGTCTCAAACCTCTGCTTCCTGCAACAGTCCTTTTGCACCTCAGTCTCTAACCTCTACTCTCTGTAACAGTCCCTCTGCACCTCAGTCTCCAAAATTTGCTCTTTGTAAGATTCTTCTGCAACCCAGTGTCCAAACTCTACTCTCTGTAACAGTCCTACAGCACCCCTTCTCCAAACTCTGTTCTCTGTAACAGTCCTTCTGCACACCAGTCTCAATCTGCCTGCTGTAACAGTCCTTCTGCAACTCAGTCTGCAAACTGTGCTCTCTGCAACAGTCCTTCTGCACCTCAGTCTCCAACCTCTGCTCTCTGTAAGGGTCCTTCTGCACCGGAGTCTCCAACCTCTGCTTTCTGTATCAGTCATTCTGCACCTCAGTCTCCAACCTCTGCACTCTGTAACAATCCTCCTGCACCTCAGTCTCCAATCTGCTCTCTACAACGATCCTTCCCCACCGCAGTTTCCATCCTCTGCTCTCTGCAACAGTCCTTCTCCAAAACAGTCTCCAACCTCTGCTCTCTGTAACAGTCCTCCAGTAGTGCAGTATCCAAAATCTCTTCTCTGTAACGGTCCTTCTGCACCCCAGTCTCCAACCTCTGTTCTCTGTAACAGTCTTTCTGAACCTCAGTGTTCAAACTCTACTCTCTGCAACAGTCCTTCTGCACCTCAGTCTGAAAACTCTGTTCTCTGCAACGATCCTTCTGCACCCCTGTGTCCAAAATCTGCTCTCTGTAACACTCCTGCTGTACCTCAGTCTCCAACCTCTTCTCTCTGTAAGATCTTTCTGCAACACTGTCTCCAAACCCTGCTTTCTGTAAGAGTCCTTCTGCACCCCAGTCTCCAACCTCTGCTCTCTATAACAGGCCTTTTGCACCCCATTCTCCAACCTCTGCTCTCGAGAACAGTGCTTCTGCACCTCACTCTACAAATTCTGCTCTCTGCTACAGTCCTTCTGCACACCAGTCTCCATATTCTGCTTACTGTATCAGTCCATGCGCACCACAATTTCCAACCTCTGCTCTCTGTAACAGTCTTTCTGCACCTCAGTCTACAAACTCTGCTCTCTGCAACAGTCGTTCTGCATCTCAGTCTCCAAATCTGCTCTCTGCAACAGTCCTTCTACACCCCAATCTGAACCTGTGCTCTCCGCAAGAGTGCTTATACACCCCAGTGTCAGGCCTCTTCTCTCTACAACAGTCCCTCTGCATCCTAGTCTCTAACCTCTGTTCTCTGCAACGTTCCTTCTGCAGCTCAGTCTCTAAAAACTACTCTATGAAAAAGTACTTCTGAACACCTTCTCAATACTCTGCTCTCTGTACGAGGCCTTCTGCACCCCAGTCTCCCAACTCTGTTCTCTATAAAAATCCTTTTGCACCCCAGTTTCAAAATTTAGCTTTCTACAGCGATCCTTCTGCACCCCAGTCTCCAAGGTCTGCTCTATGCAACAGTCCTTCTGCACCCCAGTCTTCAACATGTGCTATCTGCAAAAGTCCTTATGCACCTCAGTCTGAAAACTCTGTTCTCTACAAGGATCCTTCTGCACCACAGTCTCCAACCTCTGCTCTCTGTAACAGTCCTGCTGCACCTCGCTCTACAACTTCTGCTCTCAGTGAGATCCTTGTGCAACTTTGTCTAAAAACTCTGCTCTCTGTAGGAGTTCTTCTGCTCCTCAGTCTGAAAACTCTGTTCTCTACAAGGATCCTTCTGCACCCCAGTCTCCAATCTCTGCTCTCTGTAACAGTCCTTTTGCACCTCAGTCTCCAAACTCAGCTCTCTGCAACGATCCATCTGCACCTCAGTTTCAAAAGTCTACTCTCTGTAACAGTGCTTCTGCACCCCAGTCTCTAACTTCTGCTGTCTGCAACAATCCTTTTTCACACCAGTCTCCAACTTCTGCTCTCTGCAACAGTCCTACTGCACCCCAGTCTCCAACCTCTGCTCTCTGCAACAATCCTTCTGCACCCCAGTATCCAAAATGTGCTCAATGCAACAGTCTTTTTGCACCCTTATTTCCAAACTGTGCTCTCTGCAACAGTCCTTCTGCACCTCAGTCTGAAAACTCTGTTCTCTCCAACGATCCTTCTGCACCCCAGTTTCCAAAATCTGCTAATTGTAATAGTCCTGTTGCACCTCAGTCTCGAATCTCTGCTCTGTGTAAGATCCTTCTGCAACACTGTCTCCAAACTCTGCTCTCCATAACAACCTTCTGCACCCCAGTCTCCAACCTCTGCTCTCTGCAACAGTCCTTCTAAAGCCCAGTCTCCAAACTCTGCTCTCTGCAACAGTCCTACTGCACCCCAGGCTCCATCTTCTGTTCTCTGTAACAATCCTTCTTCACCTCAGTTACCAAACTCTTATCTCTGCAATAGTCCTTCTTCACCACGGTCTCCAAACTCTGTTCTTTGTAGCAATCTTTCGGCACCCCAGTCTTCAAACTCTGCTGTCTACAATAATCTTTTTGCACCCCAGTCTCCAAAATCTCCTCTCTGCAAAAGACGTTCTGCACCCGAGTCTCCAAAATCTACTCCCTGCAACAGTTCTTCTGCACCTCAGTCTGACAACTCTGCTCTCTGCAATGATCATTGTGCACTCCAGTCTTTAAACTCTTTTTGTAACAGTCTTTCTGCACCTCAGTCTCCAACCTCTTCTCTCTGTAAGATCCTTCTGCACCCCAGTTTCACAACACTGCTCTCTGTAATATTTCTTCTGCTTCCCAGTCTCCAATATCTTCTCTGTGTAACTGTCCTTCTGCTCCGCAGTCTCCAAAATCTGCTCTCTGTAACACTCCTTCTTTACTGCAGTCTCCAACCTCGGCTCTCTGTAACAGACCTTATGTCCCGCAGTCTCCAAACTCTGCTCTGTGTAAGGGTTCTTCTGCACCACAGTCTCCAACTTCTGCTCTCTGTAACAATACTTTTGCACCCCAGTCTCCAACCTCTACTCTCTGCAATGATTCTTTTGCACCCCATTCTCCAACCTCTGCTCTCTGCAAAAGTCCTTCTGCACCCAGGTCTCCAACCTCTGCTCTCTGCAAAAGTCCTTCTGCACCCAGGTCTCCAACATCTGCTCTCTGCAAAAGTCCTTCTGAAACTCAGTCTGAAAACTCTGCTCTCTGCAACGATCTTTGTGCACCCCAGTCTCCAAAATTTGCTTTCTGTAACAGTCCTTCTGCACCCTAGCCTCCAACCTCTGCTCTCTGTAAGATCCTTCTACACCCCAGTTTCCAAAACTGCTCTCTGTAACATTCTTTCTGCTCCCCAGTCTCCAACCTCTGCTCTCTGTATCAGTCCTACTGCTCCCTAGTCTCCAACCTCTGCTCTCTATAACAGTCCTTCTGCTCCCCAGTCTCCAACCTCTGCTCTCTGTAACAGTCCTTCTGTACCACAATCCCCAACCTCTGCTCTCTGTAACGGTTTTTCTGCAACACAGTCTCCAACCTCGTCTTTCTGTATCATTCCTTCTGCGCCACAGTTTCAAACCTCTGCTCTCTGCAACATTCCTTCTGCACCTCAGTATCCAACCTCTGCTCTCTGCAACAGTTCTTCTGCACCCTTGTCTTCAAATTCTACTCTCTGCAACAGTTCTTCTGCACCCCAGTCTCCAAGGTCTGCACTCTGAAATAGTCCTTCTCCACACCAGTCTCCAACCTCTGCTCTCTTTAAGAGTCCTCTTGGAGTGCAGTCTCCAAAATCTGCTCTCTGTAAGGGTCCTTCTGCACCCAAGTCTCGAACCTCTGCTTTCTGTAACAGTCCTTCTAAACATCAGTCTCCAAGGTCTGCACTCTGAAATAGTCCTTCTCCACACCAGTCTCCAACATCTGCGTGCTGCAACAGTCCTTATGAACCTTAGACTGAAAACTCTGCTCTCTGAAACAATCCTTGTGCACTCCAGTCTCCAAACTCTGCTTTCTGTAACAGTGCTTCTGCACCTCAGTCTCCAAAATCGGCTCTCTGTAACAGTGCTTCTGCACCGCAGCCTCCAACCTCTGCTCTCTGTAAGATTTTACTGCACCCCAGATTTCAAATCTGCTCTCTGTAACATTTTGCTCCCCAGTCTCCAACCTCAGCTCTCTGTAAGAGTCCTTCTGCTCCCAGTCTCCAACCTCTGCTATCTGCAACAGTCTTTCTGCTCCCCAGTCTCCAACCTCTGCTCTTTGTAACAGGCCTTTTGCACCCCAATCTCCAAACTCTACTCTCTGCAACAGTCCTTCTGCACCTCAGTCGCCAAATTCTGATCTCTGTAACATGCTTCTGCAGCCCTGTATCCAAACTCGGCTCTCTGTAACAGTTCTTCTGCACCAAAGTCCCCGAAATCTGCTCTCTGTAACAGTACTTCCGCACGTCAGTCTCCAAACTCTGCCCTCTACAACAGTCCTTCTGCACCCTAGTTACCAACATCTGCTCTTTGTAACGGTTCTTCTACACCCCAGTCTCCAAGTTCTACTTTCTGTATCAGTCTGTCTGAACCCCAGTCTTCAAACTCTGTTCTCTGTATCTATCCTTCTGCACCTCAGTCTCCAACCTGTGCTCCATGTAAGAGTCCTTCTGCACCCCAGTCTCCATCATTTGCTCTCTGTAAAGGTCCTATACCGAAGTCTCCAAACTCTGATCTCTGTAATGGTTCTTCTGCACCCCAATTTCCAAACTCTGCTTTCTGTAACAGTCTTTCTGCACCTGAGTCTTCAAACTCTGCTCTCTGTAACAGTCCTTCTACACCTCAGTCTCCAACCTCTGCTCTCTGTAACAGTCCTTCTGCACCTCAGTCTGAAACCTCTGCTCTCTGCACGATCCTTCTGAACCCCAGTATCCAAACACTGCTCTCTGTAACAGTCCACCTGCACCTCAGTCTCTAACCTATGCTCTCTGTAAGATCCTTCAGAAACCCAGTCTTCAAACTCTGCTCTTTGTAACAGTCCTTCTGCACTCAGTCTCAAACCTCTCCTCACTGTAACAGGCCTTCTGCATGCCAGTCTCCTAACTCTGCTCTCTGCAACGATATTTCTGCACCCCAGTCTCCAACCACTGCTCTCTGCAATGATCATACTGCACCCCTGTCTACAACCTCTGATTTCTGCAACAGTCATTCTGCACCTCAGTCTCCAACTTCTGCTTTCTGTAAGATACTTCTGCACTCCTGTCTCCAAGCTCTGCTCCTTGCAACGATCCTTCTGCACCCCAGTCTCCAAACTCTTCTCGATGTAACAGTCTTTCTGTACTGCAGTCTCCAACTTCTGCTCTCTGTAACGGTCTTTCTGCACCGTAGACTCTAATCTCTGCTTTCTGTATCAGTTTTTCTGCACCCCAGTCTTCAAATTCTGCTCTCTCTAAGAGTCGTTCTAAGCCTCATTCTTAAACCTCTGCTCTCGTCAACAGTACTTCTGCACCCCAGTCTCAAAACTCTGCTCTATGAAACAGTGCTTCTGCACCTCAGTCTCTAACCTCTACTCTCTGCAATAGTCCTTCTGCACCCCAGTCTCCAAATTCTGTTCTCTGTAACAATCCTCCTGCACCTCAGTCTCCAACCACTGCTCTTTGTAACAGGACTTCTGCATCTCAGTCTCCAAACTCTGCTCTCTGCAACAGTCCTTCTGCACTCCAGTCTACAACCTCTGCTCTCTGCAACAGTCCTTCTCCACCCCAGTCTCCAACCTCTGCTCTCTGCAACAGTCCTTCTGCACCGTAGTCTCCAACCTCTGCTCTTGTTAACAGTCCTTCTGCACCACAGTCTCCAACCTCTGCTCTCTGTAAGATCTTTCTGCACTCCAGATGCCAACCTCTGCTCTCTGTAAGATCCTTGTACACCCCAGTTTCCAAAACTGCTCTTTGTAACATTCTTTCTGCTCCCCAGTCTCCAACCTCTGCTCTCTGTATCAGTCCTTCTACTTTCCAGTCTCCAACCTCTGCTCTCTGTAAGAGTCCTTCTGCTCCCCAGTCTCCCACCTCTGCTCTCTGTAACAGTCCTTCTGTACCGCAGTCCCCAACCTCTGCTCTCTGTAACGGTTTTTCTGCACCACAGATCCAACCTCTTCTTTCTGTATCATTCCTTCTGAACCACAGTTTCAAACCTCTGCTCTCTGCAACATTCCTTCTTCACCTCAGTCTCCAACTTCTGCTCTCTGTGACATTTCTTCTGCACCCTTGTCTCCAAACTCTGCTCTCTGCAACAGTTCTTCTGCACCCCAGTCTCCAAGGTCTGCACTCTGAAATAGTCCTTCTCCACACCAGTCTCCAACCTCTGCTCTCTTAAAGAGTCCTCCTGGAGTGCAGTCTCCAAAATCTACTCTCTGTAAGGGTCCTTCTGCACCCAAGTCTCGAACCTCTGCTTTCTGTAACAGTCCTTCTATACCCCAGTCTCCAAAATCTGTTCTCTGCAAAAGTCCTTCGGCACCCCAGTCTCCAACATCTGCGCGCTGCAACAGTCCTTATGAACCTTAGACTGAAAACTCTGCTCTCTAAAACAATCCTTGTGCACTCCAGTCTCCAAACTCTGCTTTCTGTAACAGTCCTTTTGCACCTCAGTCTCCAAAATCGGCTCTCTGTAACAGTGCTTCTGCACCGCAGCCTCCAACCTCTGCTCTCTGTAAGATTTTACTGCACCCCAGGTTTCAAATCTGCTATCTGCAACAGTATTTCTGCTCCCCAGTCTCCAACCTCTGCTCTCTGTAACAGTCCTTCTGTACCGCAGTCCCCAACCTCTACTCTGTGTAACGGTCCTTCTGCACCACAGTCCCCAACCTCTCCTTTCTGTATCATTCTTTCTCCACCACAGTTTCCAACCTTTGCTTTCTGCAACATTCCTTCTGCACTTCAGTCTTCAACCTCTGCTATCTGCGACAGTTCTTCTGCACCCCAGTCTCAAACCTCTGCTCTCTGCAACAGTTCTTCTGCACCTCAATCACCAAGGTCTGCACTCTGAAACAGTCCTTCTCCACACCAGTCTCCAACCTCTGCTGACTGTCACAGTCCTCCTGTAGTGCAGACTCCAAAATCTGCTCTCTGTAATGGTCCTTCTACACCCATGTCCAGCCTCTGCTCTCTGCAGCAGTCCCTCTGCCACCCAGTCTCCAAACTCCGCTCTCTGTAACAATCCTTCTGCACCTCAGTATCCAACCTCTGCTCTCTGCAACGGTCCTTCTGCACCTCATTCTCCAAACTCTACTCTCTGTAAAAGTACTTCTGCACCCCTGCTCCAAACTCTGCTCTCGGTAACAGGCGTTCTGCACCCCAGTCTCCGACGTCTGTTCTATATAACAATCTTTCTGCACCCCAGTCTCCAACTTCTGCTCTCTACAATGATCCTTCTGCACCCCTGTGTCAAACCTCTGCTCTTTGCAACAGTCCTTCTGCAACCTAGTCTCCAACAAGTGCTCTCTGCAAAAGTCCTTCTGCACGTCAGTCTGAAATCTCTGTTCTCTGCAACGATCCTTCTGAACCCTAGTCTTTAACCTCTGCTCTCTGTAAAAGTCCTGCTGTACCTTGGTCTACAAACACTGCTCTCTGTAAGATCCTTGTGCAACCTTTTCTAAAAACTCTGCTCTCTGTAACAGTTTTTCTGCACCCCAGTCTCCAACCGCTGCTCTGTGTAACAGGCCTTTTGCACCCCAATCTCCAAACTCTACTCTCTGCAACAGTCCTTCTGCACCTCAGTCGCCAAATTCTGATCTCTGTAACATGCTTCTGCAGCCCTATATTCAACCTTGGCTCTCTGTAACAGTTCTTCTGCACCAAAGTCTCCGATATGTGCTCTCTGTAAAAGGACTTCCGCACGTCAGTCTCCAAACTCTTCTCTCTACAACAGTCCTTCTTCACCCTAGTTACCAACATCTGCTCTTTGTAATGTTCCTTCTACACCCCAGTCTCCAACCTCTGCTTTCTGTATCAGTCTGTCTGAACCCCAGTCTCCAACCTCTGTTCTCTGTATCTATCCTTCTGCACCTCAGTCTCCAACCTGTGCTCTATGTAAGAGTCCTTCTGCACCCCAGTCTCCATCCTCTGCTCTCCGTAAACGTCCTATACCGAAGTCTCCAAACTCTGATCTCTGTATTGGTCCTTCTGCACCCCAATTTCCAAACTCTGCTTTCTGTAACAGTCTTTCTGCACCTGAGTCTTCAAACTCTGCTCTCTGTAACAGTCCTTCTACACCTCAGTCTCCAACCTCTGCTCTCTGTAACAGTCCTTCTGCACCTCAGTCTGAAAACTCTGCTCTCTGCACGATCCTTCTGCACCCCAGTATCCAAACACTGCTCTCTGTAACAGTCCACCTGCACCTCAATCTCTAACCTATGCTCTCTGTAAGATCCTTCAGAAACCCAGTCTTCAAACTCTGCTCTTTGTAACAGTCCTTCTGCACTCAGTCTCAAACTCCTCCTCTCTGTAATAGGCCTTCTGCATGGCAGTCTCCTAACTCTGCTCTCTGCAACGATATTTCTGCACCCCAGTCTCCAACCACTGCTCTCTGCAATGATCATACTGCACCCCTGTCTACAACCTCTGATTTCTGCAACAGTCATTCTGCATCTCAGTCTCCAACTTCTGCTTTCTGTAAGATACTTCTGCACCCCTGTCTCCAAACTCTGCTCCTTGCAACGATCCTTCTGCACTCCAGTCTCCAAACTCTTCTCAATGTAACAGTCTTTCTGTACTGAAGTCTCCAACTTCTGCTCTTTGTAACGGTCTTTCTGCACCGCAAACTCTAATCTCTGCTTTCTGTATCAGTTTTTCTGCACCCCAGTCTTCAAATTCTGCTCTCTCTAAGAGTCCTTCTAAGCCTCATTCTCCAACCTCTGCTCTCGTCAACAGTGCTTCTGCACCCAGGCTCAAAACTCTGCTCTCTGAAACAGTGCTTCTGCACCCCAGTCTTCAAAATCTGCTCTCTGCAACAGTCCTTCTGCACCCCAGTCTCCAAATTCTGTTCTCTGTAACAATCCTCCTGCACCTCAGTCTCCAACCACTGCTCTTTGTAACAGGACTTCTGCATCTCAGTCTCCATCCTCTGCTCTCTGCAACAGTCCTTCTGCACTCCAGTCTACAACCTCTCCTCTCTGCAACAGTCCTTCTCCACCCCAGTCTCCAACCTCTGCTCTCTGCAACAGTCCTTCTGCACCACAGTCTCCAATCTCTGCTCTTGTTAACAGTCCTTCTGCACCAAAGTCCAACGTCTGCTCTGTAAGATCCTTCTGCACTCCAGATTCCAAACTCTGCTCTCTGTAACATTTCTTCTCCACCCCAATTTTTAACCTCTGCTCTCTGCAAGTGTCCTTCGGCACCCCAGTCTCCAACCTCTTTCCTCTTCAATAGTTCTTCTGCTCTCCAGTCTTCAACATCTGCTCCTGTAACAGCCCTTCTGTACCGCAGTCTCCAACCTGTGCTCTCTGTAACATTTTTTCTGCACCCCAGTCTCCAACCTCTGCTCTCTGTAACAGTTTTTCGATACCACAGTCTCCAAACTCTGGTCTCTGTAACGGTCCTTCTTCACCCCAATTTTCAACCTCTGCTTTTTGTAGCAGTCCTTCTGCACCTCAGTCTCCAAACTCTGCTCTCTGTAACAGTTCTTCTACACCTCAGTCTCGAACCTCTGCTCTCTTTAACAGTCCTTCAGAACCTCAGTCTTACACCTTTGCTCTCTGCACGATCCTTCAGCACCCCAATCTCCAACCATTTCTCTCATTAACAGTTTACCTGAAAACCAGTCTTTAACCTCTGCTCTCTATAACACTTTTTCTATACCGCAGTCTCCAAACTCGGGTCTGTGTAACAGTCCTTCTGAACCCCAATTTCCAACCTCGGCTTTCTGTAACAGTCCTTCTGCACCTCAGTCTCCAAACTCTGCTCTCTGTAAAATTCCTTCAGCACCTCAGTCTGACACCTTGCTCTCTGCACGATTCTTCTGCACCCCAGTCTCCAAACTCTGCTCTCTGAAATGATCTTACTGCACCCCAGTCTCAAACCTCTGATCTCTGCAACAGTCTTCTGCACCTCAGTCTCCAAACTCTACTCTCTGTAACATTCATTTTTCACATCAGTCTTAAACCTCTACCCTCTGTAACAGTCCTTCTGCACCTCAGTCTAAAACCTCTGCTCTCTGCACGATCTTTCTACACCTAGTCTCCAACCACTGCTCTCGGCTACGATCCTTCTGCACCCCAGTCACCAACCTCTCCTCTCTGCAATGATCCTACTGAACACCTGTATCCAACCTCTGCTCTCTGTAACAGTCCTTCTGCACCAGAGTCTTTAACCTCTGCTCTCTGTAACAGGAATTCCGCACCTCTGTCTTCAAATTCTGCTCTCTGCAACAGTCCTTCTGCACCCCAGTCTCCAAACTTTGCTCTCTACAACAGTCCTTCTGCACCCTAGTTACCAACATCTGCTCTCTGCAACAGACCTTCTGCAACCCAGTCTTCAACATCTGCTCTCTGCAACATTCATTCTGCAATTCAGTATGAATACTCTTCTCTCTGCAACGATTCTTCTCCACCCAAGTCTCCTACATCTGCTCTCTGCAACAGTTCCTTTGCACCCCAGTCTCCAAACTCTGCTCTCTGTAAGATCCATCTGAACCCCAGTCTCCAACCTCTGCTCTCTGTAACAGTCCTTCTGCACGCCAGTCTACAAATTTTGCTCTCTTTAACAGTCCTTCTGCACATCAGTCTCCAACCTCTGCTCTCTGAAACAGTCCTTCTGCACCCCATTCAACATCTGCTCTCTGCAACAGTCCTTCTGCACCCCAGTCTCCAAACTCTGCTCTCTGAAACGATCTTTCTGGACCCCAGTCTCTAACGTCTGCTCTCTTCAACAGTCATTCTGCACCCCAGTCTCCAAAATCTGCTCTCTGCAACAATCCTTCTGCACCTCAGTCTAAAGACTCTGTCTCACTGTAACATTCCTTCTCCACCCCTGTTTCCAACCTCTGTCCTCCGCAACAATCCTTGTGCTCCCCAGTCTCTGAGATCTGCTCTTTGTAACAGTCCTTCTGTACTGGACTATCCAACTTCTGCTCTTTGTAACGGTCCTTCTACACCCCAGTCTCCAAACTCTGCTTTCCATATCAGTCTGTCTGAAAACCAGTCTCCAACCTGTGTTCTCTATATCTATCCTTTTGCACCTCAGTCTCAACCTGTGCTCTATATAAGAGTCCTTCTGCACCCCAGTCTCCAACCTCTGCTCTCGGTAACAGTCCTATATCGAAGTCTCCAAACTCTGCTCTCCTTAACGGTCCTTCTGCACCCCAATTTCCAAACTCTGCTTCATGTAAAAGTCCTTCTGCACCTGAGTATCCAAAATCTGCTCTCTGTAACAGTCCTTCTACACCTCAGTCCCCAACCTGTGCTCTCTGTAACAGTCCTTCTGCACCTCAGTCTGAAAATTCTGCTCTCTGCATGATCCTTCTGCACCCAAGTCTCCCACCACTGCTCTCGGTATCAGTCCCCCTACACCTCAGTCACCAACCTCTGATCTCTGTAAGATCCTTCATCAACCCAGTCTCCAAGCACTGCTCTCTGTAACAGACCATCTCACCGAAGTCTCCAAATTCTTCTCTCGGCAACGATTCTTCTCCACACCAGTCTCAAACCTCTGCTCTCTGCAATAGTCCTTTTGCACCACAGTCGACAAACTCTGCTCTCTGCAACAGTCTTCTGAACCCCAGTCTCTAACCTCTGCTCTCTGTAACCGGCCTTCTGCACCCCAGTCTCCAACCTTTGCTCTCTGTAACCGTCCTTCTGCATCCCAGTCTCCAACCTCTTCTCTTTGTAAAAGTCCTTCTGAACCTCAGTCTTCAACCTCTGATCTCTGCAACAGTTCATTTGCACCCCATTCTCCAACCTCTGCTCTCTGCAACAGTCCTTTGCACCCCAGTCTTCAACATCTGCTCTCAGTAACAGTCCTTCTAACTCCAGTCTCTAAACTCTGCTCTCTGCAAGGATTTTTTTGGACCCCAGGCTCCAACGTCCTTCTGCAACAGTCCTTCTACACCACAGTCTCCAACTTCTGCTCTCTGTAAGATCTTTCTGCACGCCAGTTTCCAAAATGGGCTCTCTCTAACATTCGTTCTCCAACGCAGTCTGTTACCTCTGCTTTCTCCGAAGGTCCTGTGGCATCCCAGTCTCCAACCTCTGTCCTCTATAACAGTCCTTCTGCTCCCAGTCTCCAACATCTGCTCTCTGTAACAGTCCTTCTGTACCGAAGTCTCCAACTTCTGCTTTCTGTAATGGTCTTTCTGCACCGCAGACTCTAATCTCTGCTTTCTGTATCAGTTTTTCTGCACCCCAGTCTCCAAATTCTGCTCTTCTAAGAGTACTTCTACACCTCATTCTCCAACCTCTGCTCTCGGCAACAGTCCTTCTGCACCCAGTCTCAAACCTATACTCTCTGCAAGGATCCCTTCTGCACACCAGTCTCCAACCTCTGCTCTCTACAATGATCCTACTGCACGCCAGTCTCCAACCTCTGATCTCTTGCAACATTCCTTCTGCACCTCAGTCTCCAACATCTTCTCTCTGTAAGATCTTTCTGCACCCCTGTCATCAAGCTCTGCTCCTTGTAATGATCATTCTGTACCCCAGTCTCCAACTTCTGCTCTATGTAAAAAGACTTCTGCACCTCAGTCTCCAACATCTACTCTCTGCAACAGTCCTTCTGCACCCCAGTCTCCAAACTCTGCTCTCTGCAACAGTCCTTCTGTACTGCAGTCTCTAACCTCTGCTCTCTGTAACAGTCTTTCTGCACCCCATAATGCAACCTCTGCTTTCTGCATCAGTCCTTCTGCATCCCAGCCTCCAACATCTGATCTCTCTACGTGTCCTTCTGCACCTCAGTCTCCAACCTCTGCTTTCGGCAACAGTCCTTCTGCTCCCCAGTCTTCAACCTCTGCTCTATGTAACAGTCCTTCTGCACCTCAGTCTCCAACCTCTTTTCTCTGTAACAGTCTTTCTGCAACCCAGTCTCTAAAATCTGCTCTCTGCAACAGTCCTTTTGCACCCCAGTCTTCAACATCTGCTCTCTGCAACAGTCCTTCTACACCCCAGTCTCCAAACTCTGCTCTCTGCAAGGATCGTTCTAAACCCCAGTCTCCAACGTCTGTTCTATTCAACAGTACTTCTGCACCACAGTCTCCAAAAATCGACTCTCTTTAAGATCTTTCTGCTCTCCAGTTTCCAAAATCTGCTCTTTCTAACATTCCTTCTCTACTGCAGTCTCCACCCTCTGCTTTCTGCGAGGGTCCTGCGGCACCCCAGTCTCCAATGTCTGTCCTCTGTAACACTCCTTCTGCTCCCCAGTCTCCAACATCTGCTCTCTGAAACAGTCTTTATGTACTGCAGTCTCCAAACTCTGTTCTATGTAACAGTCCTTCTGCAACCCAGTCTTCAAACTCTGCTTTTTGAATCAGTCCTTCTGAACCCAGTCCTCCAACCACTGCTCTCCGTTTCTATCCTTCTGCACCTCAGTCTCCAACCTATTTTTTCTGTAACAGTCCTTCTGCACCCCAGTCTCCAAACTCTGCTCTCTGTATCAGTCCTTCTATACCGCAGCTCCAACCTCTGCTCTCGGTAACGGTCCTTCTGCACCCAAACTTCCAACCTCTGCTTTCTATAACAGTCCTTTTGCTCCTCAGTGTCTAAAACTCTGCTCTCTGTAACAGTCTTTCTACACCTCAGTCTCCAAACTCTGCTCTATGTAACAGTACTTCTGCACCTCAGTCTGAAACCTCTGCTCTCCACGATTCTTCTGCACCCCAGTCTCCAACCACTGCTCTCTGTAACAGTCCACGTGCACCTCAGTCTCCAAACTCTGCATTCTGTAAGTTCCTTAAGCAAACCAGTCTCCAAACTCTGCTCTCTGTAAAAGTCCTTCTGCACCACAGTCTCCAACCTCTCCTCTCTGTAACAGGCCTTCTGCATGCCAGTCTCAAAACTCTGCTTTCTATTGTGGGCTTTCTGCACGCCTGTCGCCAACCTCTGCTCTCTGCAATGATCCTACTGCACCCCAGTCTCCAACTTCTGATCTCTGCAAGAGTTTCTTCTGTACCTCAGTCTCTAAATTCTGCTCTCCTGTAAGATCCTTCTGCATCCCTGTCTCCAACCTCTGCTCTCTGTAACAGTCCTTCTGCACCACAGTCTCCAAAGTCTACTCGCTGCAACAGTCCTTCTGCACCCCAGTCTCCAAACTCTGCTCTCTGCAACACTCCTTTTGCAACCCAGTCTCCAATCTTTGCTCTCTGAAACAATCATTCTTCAACTCAGTCTCAAAACTCTGTCCTCTGCAACGTTGCTTCTGCACCTCAGTCTCTAAATCTCTACTCTCTGTAACAGTTCTTCTGCACCTCATTCTCCAACTTCTGCTCTCTGTAGGAGCCTTCTCCAACCCAGTCTCCAAACTCTGCTCTCTGTAACAGTCCTTCTGCACACCAGTCTCCAAACTCTGCTCTCTGCACTGATCTTTCTTGACACCAGTCTTCAACCTCTGCTCTCTGAAACAGTACTTCTGAACCCCAGTCTCCAACATTTGCTCTCTGCAACAGTCCTTCTGCAACTCAGTCTGAAAACTCTGCTCTCTGCAACGATCCTTCTGCACCTCAGTCTCCTACCTCTGCTCTCTGTTAGACCCTTCTGCATCCCAGTCTCCGAACTCTGCTCTCTGTAACAGTCCTTCTGCACAACAGTTTCCAACCTCTGCTCTCTTTAAGAGAAATTCTGCAACCCAGTCTAAAACCTCTGCTCTCTGTAAATGGCCTTCTGAAACCCAGTCTCCAACCTCTTCTCTCTGCAATGATTCTTCTCCACAACAGTCTCAAAACTCTGCTCTCGGCAAAAGTCTTTCTGCATCCTTGTCTCCAACCTCTGCTCTCTGTAAGATCGTTATGCACTCCAGTCTCCAACTTCTCCTATCTGTAACAATCCTTCTGCAACCCAGTCTCCAACATCTGCTCTCTGCAACAGTTCTTCTACACCGCAGTCTGAAAACTATGCTCTCTGCAACGACATTTCTACACCCCAGTCTTCTACCTCTGCTCTCTTTAACAGTCCTTCTGCACCTCTGTCTCCCAAGTCTGCTCTTTTCAGATCCTTCTGCAACACAGTCTTTAAACTTTGCACTCTGTAACAGTCCTTCTGTACAAAAGTCTCCAAACTCTGCTCTCTGTAACAGTCCTTCTTCACCTCAGTCTCAAACCTCTACTCTCTGTAACATTCCTTCTGTACCTCAGTCTGAAACCTCTGCTCTCTGCATGATCCTTCTACAACCAGTTTCCAACCACTGCTCTCTGTAACAGTCCACCTAAACCTCAGTAACCAAACTCTGCTCTTTGTAAGATCCTTCCACAACCCAGTCTACTAACACTGCTCTCAATAACAGTCCTTCTGCATCCACTCTCCAAAATCTCCACTTTGTAACAGGCCTTCTGCCGTCAGTCTCCAAACTCTACTCCCTGAAATGATATTTCTGCACCCCAGTCTCCAAGCACTGCTCTCTGAAATTATCCTACTGCACCCCAGTCTCCAACCTCTGATCTCTGCAACAGTACTTCTGCACCTTAGTCTCCAACTTCTGCTCTCTGTAAGATCCTTCTGCATCCGTGTCTCCAAGCTCTGCTCCTTGCAATGATCCTTCTTCACCCCAGTCTCCAACCTCTTCTCTATGTAAAAGAAATTCTGCACCTCAGTCTCCAATTTCTATTCTCTGCAAAAGTCTTTCTGCACTCTATTCTCCAACTTCTGCTCTCTGTAACGGTCTTTCTGCACCGGAGACTCCAATCTCTTCTTTCTGTATCAGTCCTTCTGCACCCTAGTCTCCAACTTCTCCTCTCTCTAAGAGTACTTCTGCACCTCAGTCTCCAAACTCTGCTCTCTGCAACAGTCCTTCTGCAACCCAGTCTCCAACCTCTGCTGTCTGTAACAGTCCTTCTGAAGCCCAGTCTCAAAACTCTGTTCTCTTTATCCATCTTTCTGCACCTCAGTCTCCCACCTGTTCTCTCTGTAACATTCCTTCTGCACCCCAGTCTCCAAACTCTGCTCTCTGTAACAGTTTTTCTATACTGCAGTCTCCAAATCCTGGTCTCTGTAACGGTCCTTCTGCACCCCAATTTCCAACCTCGGCTTAGTGTAACAGTCCTTCTGCAACTTAGTCTACAACCTCTGCTCTCTGTAACAGTCTTTCTGCACCTCAGTATGATATCTCTGCTCTCTGCACGATTCTTCTGCAACCCAGTCTTCAACCAATACTCTCTGCACCAGTCCTTCTGCACCCCAGTCTCCAACCTCTGTTCTCTGCAATTATCCTACTGCATCGCAGTCTCCAACCTCTGATCTCTGCAACAGTCCTTCTGCACCTCAGTCTCCAGCTTCTGCTGTCTGTAAGATACTTCTGCACCCCTATATCCAACCTCTGCTCTCTGTAACAGTCCTTCTGCACCCCAGACTCCAACCTCTTCTTTCCACAACAGTCCTTCTGCACCCTAGTTACCAACATCTGCTCTCTGCAACAGACCTTCTGCACCCCAGTCTTCAACATCTGCTCTCTGCAAAAGACATACTGAACCTCAGTCTGAAAACTCTTCTCTCTGCACTGACACTTCTGCACCCAAGTCTCCTACTTCTGCTCTCTGTAACAGTCCTTCTTCACCTCAGTCTCCCAACTGTGCTCTCGGTTTGACCCTTGTGCAACCCAGTCTTTTAACTCTGCACTCTGTAAAGTCCTTCTGCACAACAGTATCCAACCTTTGCTGTCTGTAACAGAACTTCTGGAACCCAGTCTCCAAACTCTGCTCTCTTTAAAAGGCCTTCTGTACTCCAGTCTCCAACCTCTTCTCTCTGCAACGATTCTTCTTCACCCAAGTCTCCTACCTCTGCTCTCTGCAACAGTCCGTTTGCACCCCAGTCTCCAAACTCTGCTTTCTGTAGGATTCATCTGAACCCCAGTCTCCAACCTCTGCTCTCTGTACCAGTCCTTCAGCACCACAGTCTCCAAAATCTGTTCTCTGTAACAGTCCTTCTGCACCTCCGTCTCCAAATTCTGCTCTCTGTAAAAGTCCTTAAGCAACCCAGTCTCCAAAATCTGCTCTCTGTAACAGTCCTTCTGCACCCCAGTCTCCAAACTCTGTTCTCTGTAAAACAGTCCTTCTGCACCCCATTCTCCAACATCTGCTCTCTGCAACAGTCCTTCTGCACCCCAGTCTCCAAACTCTGCTCTCTGCAACGATCTTTCTGGACCCCAGTCTTCAACATCTGCTCGCTGCAACAGTCATTCTGCACCACAGTCTCTAACATCTGCTCTCTGCAACAGTCCGTCTGCACCTCAGTCTGAAAACTCTGCTCACTCTAACATTCCTTCTCCACCCCAGTCTCCAACCTCTGTCCTCTGCAACAGTCCTTCTGTTCCCCACTCTCTGAGATCTGATCTTTGTAACAATCTTTCTGTACCAGAGTCTCCAACTTCTGATCTTTGTAAAGGTCCTTTTACACCCCAGTCTCCAAAATCTGCTTTGTGTATAAGTCTGTCTGAACCCCAGTTTCCAAACTCTGTTCTCTGTATCTATCCTTTTGCATCTCAGTCTCAACCTGTGCTCTATGTAAGAGTTCCTCTGCACCCCAGTCTCCAACCTCTGCTCTTGGTAACAGTCCTATACCGCAGTCTCCAAACTCTGCTCTCCTTAACGGTTCTTCTGCACACGAATTTCCAAAATCTGCTTCCTGTAACAGTCCTTCTGCACCTGAGTCTCCAAACTCTGCTCTCTGTAACAGTCCTTCTACACCACAGTTTCCAACCTATGCTCTCTGTTACAGTCCTTCTGCACCTCAGTCTGAAAATTCGGCTCTCTGCACAATCCTTCTGCACCCCAGTCTCCAAACACTGCTCTCGGTAACAGTTCCTCTACACCTCAATCTACAATCTCTTCTCTCTGTAAGATTCTTCATCAACCCAGTCTTCAACCACTGCTCTCTGTAACAGACCTTCTGCACCCAAGTCTCCAAATTCTTCTCTCTGCAACGATTCTTCTCCACACCAGTCTCAAACCTCTGCTCTTTGCAACACTCTTTTTGCACCACAGTCGCCAACCTCTGCTCTCTGCAACAGTTTTTCTGAACCCCAGTCTCCAACCCCTGCTTTCTATAACTGTCCTTCTTAACCGCAGTCTTCAACCTCTGCTCTCTGTTACAGTCCTTCTGCACCTCAGTCTCCAACCTCTGCTTTCTGCAACAGTCCTCTTGCATCACAGTCTCCAAAATCTGCTCTCTGTAAGATCCAACTGAACCCCAGTCTCCAACCTCTGCTCTATGTAACAGTCCTTCTGCACCCCAGTCTCCAACCTCTGCTCTCTGTAACAGTTTTTCTGCACCTCATTCTCCAACCTCTGCCTTCTGCAACAGTCTTTCTGAACCCCACTCTCCAACCTCTGCTCTCTGCAACAGTCCGTCTGCACACCAGTCTCCAACATCTGCTCTCTGCAACAGTCCTTCTACACCCTAGTCTCCAACTCTGCTTTCTGCAACGATCTTTCTGGGCCCCAGTTTCCAACGTCTGCTCTCTGCAAGAGTCTTTCTGGACCACAGTCTCCAACCTCTGCTCTCTGTAGCAATCTTTCTGCACCCCTGTCTGCAACCTCTGCTCTTTGTAAGATCCTTCTGCAATCCAGTTTGTAACTCTGCTCTCTGTAACAGTGCTTCTGCCAACCGGTCTCCAACCTCTGCTCTCTGCAACGATCCTTCTTCACCAAAGTCTCCAACCTCTGCTCTCTGCAACAGTCCTTCTACAACCCAGTCTCCAATATCTACTCTCTGCATCAGTCCTTTTGCACCTCATTCTGAAAAGTCTGCTATCTGCAACGACACTTCTGAACCTCAGTCTCCTACTTCTGCTCTCTGTAACAGTCCATCTGCACCTCATTCTCCCAACTCTGCTCTTTGTAAGATCCTTTTACAACTCAGTCTTTAAACTCTGCACTCTGTAAGAGTCCTTCTGCACAACAGTCTTCAAACTCTGCTCTCTGTAACATGACTTCTGCCACCCAGTCTCCAAACTCTGCTCTCTGTAACAGGCCTTCTGCACCCCAGTCTCCAACCTCTTCTCACTGCAACGATTCTTCTCCACCCCAGTCTTCAGAATCTCCTCTCTGCAACAGTCTTTTTGCACCCCAGTCTTAAAACTCTGCTCTTTGTAAGGTCCATCTGAACCCCAGTCTCCAAACTCTGCTCTCTGTAACAGTCCTTCTGCACCCCAGTCTCCAAACACTGCTCTCTGTAACAGTCCTTCTGGAGCTCAGTCTCTAACCTCTGCTCTGTGAAACAGTCCTTCTGCACCCCAGTCTCTAAAATCTGCTCTCTGCCACAGTACTTCTGCACCCCAGTCTCCAACGTCTGCTCTCTGGAACAGTCCTTCTGCACCCCAGTCTCAAAACTCTGCTCTTGCAACGATCCTTCTGGACCCCTTTCTCCAAACTCTGCTTTCTGTATCAGTCTTTCCGAACCCCAGTCTCCAACCTCTGTTCTCTGTATCTATCCTTCTGCACCTCAGTCTCCAACCTGTGCTCTATGGAAGAGTCCTTCTGCACCCCAGTCTTCAACCTCTTCTCTCAGTAACAGTCTTATACCGGAGTCTCCAAACTCTTCTCTCTGTAGCAGTCCTTCTACACCTCAGTCTCCAACCTATGATCTCTGTAACAGTCCTTCTGCACCTCAGTCTGAAAATTCGGCTCTCTGCACAATCCTTCTGCACCACAGGCTCCAAACACTGCTCTCGTTAACAGTTCCCCTGAACCTCAGTCTACAATCTCTTCTCTCTGTAAGATCCTTCATCAACCCAGTCTTCAACCACTGCTCTCTGTAACAAACCTTCTGCACCCAAGTCTCCAAATTCTTCTCTCTGCAACGATTCTTCTCCACACCAGTCTCAAGCCTCTGCTATTTGCAACAGTCTTTTTGCATGACAGTCGCCAACCTCTGCTCTCTGCACCCCAGTCTCCAACCTCTGCTCTCTGTAACCGTCCTTTTGCACCGCAGTCTCCAACCTCTGCTCTCTGTAACAGTCCTTCTGCACCTCAGTCTCTAACCTCTGCTCTCTGCAACAGTCCGCTTACACCACAGACTTTAAAATCTGCTGTCTGTAAAATCCATCTGAACCCTAGTCTCCAATTTCTGCTCTATGTAACAGTACTTCTGCACCCAAGTCTCCAACCTCTGCTCTCTGTAACAGTTTTTCTGCACCTCATTCTCCAAACTCTGCTCTCTGCAACAGTCTTTCTGAACCCTGCTCTCCAACCTCTGCTCTCTGCAACAGTCCGTCTGCACTTCAGTCTCCAACATCTGCTCTCTGCAACAGTCTTTCTAAACCCCAGTCTCCAACTCTGCTTTCTGCAACAATCTTTCTGGACCCCAGTTTTCAACGTCTGCTCTCTGCAAGAGTCTTTCTGGACGACAGTCTTCAACCTCTGCTCTCTGTAAAAATACTGCTGCACCCCTGTCTGCAACCTATGCTCTTTGTAAGATCCTTCTGCAACCCAGTTTGTAACTCTGCTCTCTGTAACAGTGCTTCTGCTCACCGGTCTCCAACCTCTGCTCTCTGCAACAATCCTTCTTCATCAAAGTCTCCAACCTCTGCTCTCTGCAACAGTCCTTCTACAACCCAGTCTCCAATATCTGCTCTCCGCAACAGTCCTTTTGCACCTCATTCTGAAAAGTCTGCTATCTGCAACGACCCTTCTGAACCACAGTCTCCTACTTCTGCTCTCTGTAACAGTCCTTCTCCACTTCATTCTCACAACTCTGCTCTTTGTAAGATCCTTCTACAACCCAGTCTTTAAACTCTGCACTCTGTAACAGTCCTTCTGCACAACAATCTATAAACTCTGCTCTCTGTAACATGACTTGTGCCACTCAGTCTCCAAACTCTGCTCTCTGTAACAGGCCTTCTGCACCCCAGTCTCCAACCTCTTCTCTCTGCAACGATTCTACTCCACCCCAGTCTCCAGAATCTGGTCTCTGCAACAGTCCATTTGCACCCCAGTCTCCAAACTCTGCTCTCTGTAAGATTCATCTGAACCCCAGTATCCAAACTCTGCTCTCTGTAACAGTCCTTCTGCACCCCAGTCTCCAAACACTGCAATCTGTAACAGTCCTTCTGCAGCTCAGTCTCCAAACTCTGCTCTGTGTAACAGTCCTTCTACACCCCAGTCTCTAAAATCTGCTCTCTGCCACAGTCCTTCTGCACTCCAGTCTCCAAAGTCTGCTCTCTGGAACAGTCCTTCTGCACCCCAGTCTCCAAACTCTGCTCTTTGCAACGATTCTTCTGGACCCCAGTCTCCAACCTCTGCTTTCTGTTTCAGTCTTTCGGAACCCTAGTATCCAACCTCTGTTCTCTGTATCTATCCTTCTGCACCTCAGTCTCCAACCTGTGCTCTATGTAAGAGTCCTTCTGCACCCCATTCTCCAACATCTTCTCTCGGTAAAAGTCTTATACCGGAGTCTCCAAACTCTGCTCTTTGTAATGGTCCTTCTGAATCCCAATTTCCAAACTCTGCTTCCTATAACAGTCCTTCTGCACCTGAGTCTCCAAACACTACTCTCTGTAAGGGTCCTTATGCACCCAAGTTTCCAAAGCCTCCTTTCTGTATCAGTCCTTCCTCCCCCCAGTCTCCAAACTCTAGTCGCTGAAACATTCCTTCTGCACATCAGTTTTCAAACTCTGCTCTCTGCAACAGTCCTTCTTCATCCCAGTCCCCAACCTCTGATATCTTCAACAGTTCTTTTACACCCCAGTCTCCAACATCTGCTCTCTGCAACAGTCCTTCTACACCACTGTCTCTAAACTCTACTCTCTGTAACTGTCCTTCTGCACCTCAGTCTCCAACCTCTGCTCTCTGTTAGATACTTCTTCACCCCTGTCTACAACCTCTGCTCTCTGTAATAGTCCTTCTGCACTCCAGCCTCCAACATCTCCTCACTGCACCCGTCCTTCTG
Organism: Ictidomys tridecemlineatus; assembly: GCF_052094955.1. Taxonomy (NCBI): domain Eukaryota; kingdom Metazoa; phylum Chordata; class Mammalia; order Rodentia; family Sciuridae; genus Ictidomys; species Ictidomys tridecemlineatus. The sequence goes on from NW_027521056.1 coordinate 28,526, forward strand.
CAACCCAGTCTTTAACGTCTGCATTCTCAACAGTCCTTCTACACCTCAGTCTGAAAACTCTGCTCTCTGCAAGTATCCTTCGGCAAGTATCCTTCTCCAACCTCTGCTCTCTGTAACAGTCCTACTTCACCTCAGTCTCCAAACTCAGCTCTATATAAGATCCTTCTGAAACCCAGTATCCAAACTCTGCTCTCTGTAACAGTCCACCTGCTTCCCAGTCTCCAAACTCTGCTTTCTGTAACAGGCCTCATGCACCCCAGTCTACAAACTCAGCTCTATGTAACACGCTTTCAGCACCACAGTATCCAACCTATTCTCTCTGCAACGATCCTTCTACACCCCAGTCTCCAACGTCTGCACTTTGCAACAGTTCTTCTGCACCCCAGTCTCCAACCTCTGCTCTGTGTAAGATCCTTCTGCACCCAGTTTCCAACCTCTGCTCTTTGAAACAATCCTTCTGTACCCCAGTCTCCAAACTCTGCTCTCTGTAACAATGCTTCTGCTCATAAGTCTCCAACCTCTGCTCTCTGCAACGGTCTTTCTACACCTCGGTCTCCAACCTCTGTTGTCTGCAATAGTCTTTCTGCACCCCAGTGTGCAAACTCTGCTCTCTGTAACGGTCCTTCTGCACCGCAGTCTCCAAACTCTGCTTTCTATATTAGTCCTTCTGAACCCCAGTCTCCAAACTCTGCTCTCTGTAACAGTCCTTCTGAATCTCATCTCCAAACTCTGCTCTCTGCAACAGTCCTTCTGCACCTAAGCTTCAACCTCTGCTCTCTGCAACAGTCATTTTGCACCCAAGTCCCCAAACTCTGCTTTCTATAACAGTCCTTCTGCACCCCAGTCTCCAATCTCTGCTCTCTGTAAGATCCATCTGCACCCCAGTCTCCAACCTCTGTTCACTGTAACAATTATTCAGCACCTCAGTCTCCAACCTCTGCTATCTGTAACAATCCTTCATCACGTCAGTCTAAAACCGCTGCTCTCAGCAACGGTCCTTCTGCACCCCAGTCTCCAAACTCCATTCTCTGCAACAGTTTTTCCGCACCCCAGTCTCCAACCTCTGCATTCTGCAATAGTCCTTCTGCACCCCAGTCTCCAACCTCCTCTCTACAACAGTCCTACTGCACCCCAGTCTCTAACATCAGATCTCTGCAACAGTCCTTCTCCACCCCAGTCTCCAAACTCTGCTCTCTGTAACAGTTCCTCTGTACTGCAGTTTCCAAACTCTTCTCTCTGTAACTGTCTTTCTGAACCCCAGTCTCCAACCACTGCTTTCTCTATCAGTCCTTCTGCACTAAAGTCTCCAAACTCTGCTCTCTGTAACAGTCCATCTGCACCTCAGTCTCCAAATTCTGCTCTCTGCAAAGGTCCTTTGGCACCCCAATTTCCAACCTCTACTCGCTGCAACAGTCCTTTTACACCCAAGTCTCAAAACTCTGTACTCCGTAACAGTCCTTCTGCACCTCAGTCTCCAACATCTGCTCTCTGCAATGGTCTTTTTGCACCTCAGTATTCAACATCTATCTCTCTAACAGTCCTTCTGCACCTCAGTCCCCATTTTCTGCTCTCTGTAACAGGCCTTCTGCACCCAATCTCTTAACTCTGCTCTATTTATCAGTCATTCTGCACCCCAATCTCCAACCTCTGCTCTCTGGAACAGTCCTTCTGCACCTCAGTCTTCAAACTCTGCTCTCTGTAAGATCCTTCTGCATCCCAGTCTCACACGTCTGATCTCTGCAACAATCCTTCTGCACCCCAGTCTCCAAACTTTCCTCTCTGTAAGATCCTTGTGAACCCCAGTTTCAAACTCTGCTCTCTGTAACATTCCTTCTACACCCCATTCTCCAAAGTTTGCTCTCTGCAATGGTCCCTCTGTACCAAAGTCTCCAACCTTGTTCTCTACAACAGTTCTTCTGTACCACAGGCTTCAACCTCTGTTGTCTGTAAGGGTCCTTCTACACCCCAGTCTCCAACCTTTACTTTCTGTATCAGTCCTTCTGCACCACAGTCTCCAAACTCTGCTCTCTGTAACAGTCTTTCTGCACCTCACTCTGCAACATCTGCTCTCTGAAACAGTCCTTCTGCACCCCAGTCTTCAACCTCTGCTCTCTGCAACAGTCCTTTCTCACCCCAGTCTCTAAAATCTGCTCTCTGCAACAGTACTTTTCCACCGAAGTCACCAAATTCTGCTCTCTGTAACAATCCTTCTGCACCTAAGACTCCAACCTCTGCTCTCTGCAACAGTCCTTCTGCGCCCCAATCTCGAACCTCTGCTCTCTGCAACAGTCCTTCTGAACCTCAGTGTCCAAACTCTGCTCTCTGTAAGATCCTTCTGAAACCCAGTCTCCAACATATGCTTTCTGCAATGGTCCTTCAGCACCTCTGTCCCAAACCTCTGTTCTCTACAACATTTATTGTGCACCCTAATCTCCAACCTCTGCTCTGTGTAACAGTCTTTCTGTACCGCAGACTCAAACCTCTGTTCTCAGTAAGGGACCTTCTGCACCCCATCTCCAACCTCTGCTTTCTGTATCAGTCTTTCTGCAACCCAGTCTTCAAACTCTGCTTTGTGTATCCGTCATTGTGCACGCCAGGCTTCAACCTCTGCTCTCTGTAACAGTGCTGCTGCACCCCAGTCTCCATCCTCTGCTCTCTGCAACAGTCCTTCTGCACCCCAGTCTCCAAACACTGCACTCTGCAACAGTCTTTCTGCACCCCAGTCTCCACCCTCTGCTCTCTGTAACAGTCCTTCTGCACATGAGTCTCCAACCTCTGTTCTCTGTAAGAGGCCTTCTGCACCCAGTCTACAAACTCTCCTGTCTGTAACAGGCCTTCTGCACCCTAGTCTCTAAACTCTGCTCTCTTTAACAGTCCTTCTGCACCCCAGTGTTCAACCTGGCTCTAAGTATCAGTCCTGCACACAAGTCTCCAAACACTGCTCTCTGTAACAGTTTTTCTGCACATCAGTCTTCAACAACTGCTTTCTGCAAGAGTCCTCCTCAGCCTAGTCTCCGAACTCTGCTCTCTAGAACAGTCCTACTATACCCCAGTCTCCATAATCTACTCTCTGCAATGATCCTTCTGCACCTCAGTCTCCAACGTCTGCTCTCTGCAAAATTCCTTCTGCACTCCAGTCTCCAAACTTTCCTCTCTGTACGCTCCTTCAGCACCCCAGTCTCCAAACGCTGCTCTCTGTAACATTCCTTCTGCACCCCAGTCTCAAACCTGTTCTCTACAACAGTTCTTCTGTACTGCAGTCTTCAACCTCTGTTCTCCTTAAGAGTCCTTCTGCACCCCAGTCTCCAACCTCTGCATTCTGTATCAGTCTTTCTTAACCACAGTCTCCAAACTCTGCTGTCTGTAACAGTCCTTTTTCACCTCACTCTGCAACCTCTGCTCTCTGCAGCAGTCCTTCTGCAACCCAGTCTTCAACCTCTTCTCTCTGCAACAGTCTTTCCTCACCCCAGTCTTCAAAATATGCTCTCTGTAACAGTCCTTTTATACCGCAGTTTCAAACCTCTGCTCTCTGTAACAGTACTTCTGTACTGCAGTCTCCAATCTCTGCTCTCTGTAATGGTCCTTCTGCACCCCAGTCTCCAAACTCTCCTTTCTGTATCAGTCCTTCTGCACCCTGGTCTCGAAACTCTGCTCTCTGTAAAAGTCCTTCTGCACCTAAGTCTCCAACCTCTGCTCTCTGCAACAGTACTTCTGAGCCCCAATCTCCAACCTCTGCTTTCTGCAATGGTCTTTCTGCACCCCAGTCTCCAACATCTGTTCTCTACAACACTTATTCTGCACCCCAGTCTCCAACCTCTGCTCTCTGTAACAGTCCTTCTGTACCGCAGTCTCCAACCTCTGTTCTCTGTAAGGGTCCTTCTGAAGCCCAGTCTCCAACCTCTGCTTTCTGTATCAGTCCTTCTGCCCCACATTCTCCAAATTCTGCTCTCTGTAACAGTCCTTCTGTACCTCAGTGTGCAACCTCTGCTCTCTGCAATAGTCCTTCTTCACCCCAGTCTGCAATCTCTGCTCTCTGCAACAGTCCTTCTGCACCCAGGTCACCAAAGTCTGCTTTCTGTATCAGTCCTTCTGCACCCCAGTCTCCAACGTCTGCTCTCTGTAACAGTCCTTCTGCACCTCAGTCACTTACCTCTACTCTCTGCAGCGGTTCTTCTCCACCCTAGTTTCCAACTTCTGCTCTCGGCAACAGTCCTTCTGGACGCCATTCTAAAACTTCTACTCTCTGCAACAGTCCTTGTTCACCCCAGTCTTTCACATCTGCTCTCTCTAACAGTCTTTCTGCACCTCAGTTTGAAAACTCTGCTCTCTGCAACGATCTTTCTGCACCCCAGTCTCCACCTTCTGCTCTCTGCAACAGTCCTTCTGCATCCCAGTCTCCAACCTCTGTTCTAAGCAAAAGTCTTTGTACACCCCAGGCTCCAAACTCTGCTCTCTGTATCAGTCCTTATCTACTGCAGTCTTTAACCTCTGCTTTCTCTAATGGTCCTTCTGCACCGGAGACTCCAAACTCTACTTTCCATATCAGTTATTCTACACCCAAGTCTCCAACCTCTGCTCTCTGTAACAGTCCTTCTTCACCTTAGTCTCCAACCTCTGCTCTCTGCAACAGTCCTTTTGCACCCCAGTCTCCAACCTCTTCTCTCTGCAACAGTTTTTCTACACCCCAGTCTTTAAACTCTGCTCTCTGCAACGATCCTTCTGCACCCAAGTCTCCAACCTCTGCTCTCTGCTACAGTCCTTCTTCAACCCAGTCTCAAAGCAGTGCTCTCTGCAACTATCCTGCTGCACCCCAGTCTCCAATCTCTGCTCTCTGTAGCGATCCTTCTGCAACTCATTCTTCAAACTCTGCTCTCTGCATCGATTTTTTTTCAGCACAGTCTTCAAACTATGCTCTCTGCAACACTCCTTCTGCACCCCAGTCTCCAGATCTGCTCTCTGTAACAGTTATTCTGAACCCCAATCTCCAAACTCTGCACTCTGTAAAACTCCTTCTGCACCCCAGTCTCCATAGTCTGCTCTCTGTAAGAATCCTTTTGCACCCCAGTTTCCAACCTCTCCTCTTTGTAAAAGTTCTTCTCCAACTCAGTCTCGAAGTTCTGCAATCTGTATCGGTCCTTCTACACCTCAGTCTTCAACCTCTGCTCTCTGTAACAGTCCTCCTGCACCCCAGTCTCCAACATCTGTTCTCTGCAATGATCGTTCTTCTTCCCAGGTTCCAACCTCTGCTCTCTGCAACAGTTTCTGCAAAACAGTTTCCAACCTCTACTCTTTGTAACAGTCCTTCTGCACCTCAGTCTCCAAACTCTGCTCTATGCAACAGTCCTTCTGCACCCCAGTCTCCAACCTCTGCTTCAGGTAACAGTTTTACTGCACCCCAATCTCCAAACTCTGCTCTCTGTAACACTCCTTCTTCTCCCTAGTCTCCACACTCTGATCTCTGTAACAATTCTTCTGGACCCCAGTTTCCAACCTTTGCTCTCTGAAACAGTGCTTCTGAAACTCAGTCTCAAAAATGCTCTCTGTAAGATCCTTCTGAAACCCTGTCTCAAAACTGTGCTATCTGTAACAGTGCTTCTGCACCCCAGTCCCAAAACTCTGCTTTCTGTAACTGGCCTTCTGCACCCCACTCTCCAAACTCTACACTCTATAGAAGGCCTTCTGCAACCTAGTCTCCAACCTCTTCTCTCTACAATGATCCTTCATCACCTCAGTCTCCAACCTCTGCTCTCTGCAAAGGTTCTTCTGCACCCCAGTCTCCAACCTCTATTCTCTGCATCAGTCCTTCTGCACCCAAGTCTCTAACCTCTGCTCTCTGTAACAGTCCTTCTGTACTGCTGTCTCCAAACTTTGCTCTCTGTAACGGTCCTTTTGCACCCCAGTCTCCAAAGTCTGCTTTCTGTATCAGTTCTTCTGCACCCCAGTCTCCAACCTGTTCTCTCTGTAACTGTCCTTCTGCACCCCAGTCAGTCTTCAACCTCTGCTCTCTGTAGCGATCCTTCTGCACCTCAGTCTCCAACCTCGGCTCTCTGCCAGGATCCTTCTGCACTTCAGTCTCAAACCTCTGTTCTCTGCAATGATCCTTCTACACACCAGTCTCCAAGATCTGTTCTCTGTAACAGTCCTTCTGAACATCAGTGTCAAAACTCTGCTCTCTTTAACAATCCTTCTGCATCTCAGTCTCCAACCTCTTCTCTCTGTAATAGTCCTTCTGAACCTCAGTCTTCAACATCTGCTCTCTGTAACGATCTTTCTGCACCACAGTCTCCAAACTCTGCTCTCTGTAACAGACCTTCTGCACCCCAGTCTCCAACCTCTGCTCTCTCTAACAGTTCTTGGACACCAATCTACAAACTCTGCTCTCTGTAACACTCCTTCTGCACACCAGTCTCCATCCTCTGCTCTTTGTAAGAATCCTTCCGCACCTCAGTCTCCAACCGCTGCTCTCTGTAACAGGACTTCTGAACCCCATTCTCCAACATATGCTCTCTGGTTCAGTCCTTTTGCACACCACTATACTACCTCTGCTCTCTATAACAATCCTTCTGCACCTGAGTCTCCAACCTCTGCTCTATGAAAAGTTTCGTCTGCACCCCAGTCTACAAACTCTGTTCTCTGCATCAGTCCTTTTGTACCCCAGTATCCAACCTCTGCTCTCTGTAACAGTCCTTCTGTAACGCAGTCTCAAAACTCTGCTCTCTATAACGGTCCTTCTGCACTCCAGTCTCCAACGTCAGCTTTCTTTATAAGTTCTTCTGCACCCCAATCTCCAACCTGTGTTCTCCGCAACAGTCCTTCTACACCCCAGTGTCCAGTCTCTGATCTCTGCAACAGTCCCTCTGCAACCCAGTCTCCAACCTCTGCTCTCTGTAACAATCCTTTAGCACCTCAGTCTTCAACCTCTGCTCTCTGCAACGGTCTTTCTGCACCTCAGTCTCCCAAAACTACTTTCTGTAAATGTACTTCTGAACCCCTTCTCCAAACTCTGCTCTCTGTAATAGGCCTTCTGCACCCCAGTCTCCAACCTCTGTTCTCTATAACAATCCTTCTGCACCCCAGTCTCAGAATTTTGCTCTCTAAAATGATCCTTACGCACCCCAGTCCCAAATCTCTGCTCTTTGCAACAGTCCTTCTGCACCCTAGTCTCCAACATGTACTCTCTGAAAAAGACCTTCTGCACCTCAGTGTGAAAACTCTGGTCTCTACAATAATCCTTCTGCACCCCAGTCTCCAACCTCTGCTCTTTGTAACAGTCCTGATGCACATTGGTCTACAACTCTGCTCTCTGTAAGATCCTTGTGCAAACTTGTCTAAAAACTCTGCTTTCTGTAGGAGTTCTACTGCATGCCAGTCTCCAACCTCTGCTCTCTGCAACGATCCTTCTGCACCTCAGTCTCGACACTCTACTCTCTGTAACAGTCCTTCTGCACCTCAGTCTCAAACCTCTGCTGTCTGCAATGATCTTTCTGTACACCAGTTTCCAACATCTGCTCTCTGCAACAGTCCTTCTGCACCCCAGTCTCCAACCTCTCCTCTCTGCAACGATCCCTCTGCACCCCAGTCTAAAAACTCTGCTCTCTACAACAATCCATTTCCACCCCAGTTTCCAACCTCTGCTCTCTGCAAAAGTCCTTCTGCACTCTAGTCTCCAACATCTGCTTGCTGCAACAATCTTTTTTCACCTCAGTCTTACAACTCTGCTCTCTGCAATGATCCTGTTGCACCTCAGTCTCCAACCTCTGTTTTCTTAAACAGTTATTCTGCACCCCAGTGTCCAAACTCTACTCTCTGCAACAGTCCTTCTGTACCACAGTCTCCAATCTTTGTTCTTTGTAAGGGTACTTATGCACCCCAGTATCCAACCTCTGCTTTCTGTATACTTCGTTTTTCATCACAGTCTCCAAACTCTGCCCGTTGTAACAGTCCTTCCGAAACTCCGTCTGGAAACTCTGCTCTCTGCAACAATACTTCTAAACTCCAGTCTTTATCCTCTGCTCTCTCAAACAGTCCTTTTGAACCACAGACTCCAACATCTTCTCTCTAAAACAGTTCTTCTCCTCCCCAGTCTCAACCTCTGCTCTCTGTAAAAGTCCTTCTGTACTGCAGTCTCCAAAATCTGCTCTCTGTAAGATCCTACTGCAACCCAGTCTGTAAACTCTGCCTTCTATAACAGACCATCTGCACCCCTTCTCCAACCTCTGTTCTCTGTAACAGTCCTCGTGTAGTGCAGTCTCCAAAATCTGCTCTCTTTAACGGTCCTTCTGCACCCCAGTCTCCAACTTCTGCTTGTTGTATCAGTACTACTGCACCCCAGTCTCCAACCTCTGCTCTCAGTAACAGTCCTTCTTCACCTCAGTCTCCAAACTCTGCTCTCTGCCACAGTCCTCCTGCACCAACTTCTCAAACCTCTACTCCCTGCAAAACTCCTTCTGCACCTCAGTCTCTAAACTCTGCTCTCTGTAACAGTCCTTCTTTACCACAGTCTCAAAACTCTGCTCTCTGTAATAGTCTTTCTGAAGCCCAGTCTCCAACGTAAGCTTTCTCTATCAGTTCCTCTGCACCCCAGTCTCCAACCTCTGCTCTCAGTAACAGTCCTTCTGCACCCCAGTCTCCAACTTCTGATCTCTGCAACATTTCTTCTGCACCTCAGTCTCCATCTGTGCTCTCTGTAACTGTCCTTTTGCACCCCAGTCTTCACCCACTGATCTACGTAACAATCCTTCTGGACCTCAGTCTCCAACCTCTGCTCTCTACAACAGTCCTTCTGCTCTTAAGTCTCCAACCTCTACTCTCTGTAAAAGTCCTTCTGCACCTCGGTCTCCAACATTTGCTCTTTGTAAGATTCTTCTGAACCCAGTCTCCAAACTCTGCCCTCTGTAACACTCCTTCTGTACCCCTTCTCCAAACTCTGTTCTGTGTAACAGTCCTTTTGCACGCCAGTCTCAATACTCTGCTCTATACAATGATCATTCTGCACCCCAGTCTCCATCCTCTGCTCTCTACAAAAGTGCTTCTCTACTCCAGTCTCCAAAATCTGCTCTTTGTAACAGTCCTCCTGTATAGCAGTCTCCAAAATCTGCTCTCAGTAACGGTCCTTGTGCACCCCAGTCTCCAACCTCTGCTTTCTGTAACAGTCCTTCTGCAACTCAGTCAGTCTCCAAACTCTGCTCTCTGCAACAGTCCTTCTGCACCTCAGTCTGAAAACTATGTTCTATGCAACGATCCTACTGCAACCCTGTCTCCAAACCCTGCTTTCTGTAACAATCTTACTGCACCCCAGTCTCTCACCTCTGCTCTCTGTAACAGGCCTTTTGCACCCCATTCTCCAACCTCTGTTCTCTGTAACAGTTCTTCTGCACCTCAGTCTTCAATCTCTGCTCTCTGCAACAGTCCTTCTGCACCCCAGTCACCAAACTCTGCTTATTGTATAAGTCCAACTGCACCACAATTTCCAACCTCTGCTCTCTGTAATAGTGTTTCTGCACCTCAGTCTACAAACTCTGCTCTCAACAACAGTCCTTCTTCACCCCAGTCTCCAACATCTGCTCTCTGCAACAGTCCTTCTGCACCAAATCTCCAACCTCTGCCTCTGTAACATTCCTACTGTAACCCAGTCTCCAAACTCTGCTTCCTGCAACAGTACTTCTGCACCCCAATCTCCAAACTCTGCTCTACGCAACAGTCCTTCTACACCCCAGTGTCCAGCCTCTGCTCTCTGCAACAGTCCGTCTGCAACCCAGTCTCCAAACTCTGCTTTCTGTAACAATCGTTCTGCACCTCAGTCTTCAACCTCTGCTCTCTCAACGGTCCTTCTGCACCTCAGTCTTTAAAAACTACTCTCTGTAAATATACTTCTGAACCCCTTCTCCAAACTCTGCTTTCTGTAATAGGCCTTCTGCACCCCAGTCTCTAACCTCTGTTCTCTATATCAATCCTTCTGCACTCCAGTCTCAAAATATTGCTCTCTACAACGATCCTTCTGCACCACAGTCCCCAAACTCTGCTCTTTGCAACAGTCCTTCTGCATCCCAGTCTCCAACATGTGCTCTCTGCATAAGTCCTTCTGCACCTCAGTCTGAAAACTCTGTTCTCTACAACGATCCTTCTGCACCCCAGTCTCCAACCTCTGCTCTCTGTAACAGTCCTGCTGCACATCGGTCTACAACTCTGCTCTCTTTAAGATCCTTGTGCAACCTTGTCTGAAAACTCTGCTCTCTATAGGAGTTCTACTGCACCACAGTCTCCAACCTCTGCTCTCTGAAATGATCCTTTTGCACCCCAGTCTCCAACATGTGCTCTCTGCAAAAGTCCTTCTGCACCCCAGTCTTCAACATCTGAAGTCCGCAGCAGTCTACCTGAAGCTCAGTCTGAAAACTATGCTCTCTTCAACAATCCTTGTGGACCCCAGTCTCCCAACTCTGCTTTTTGTAACAGTCCTACTGCACCTCAGTCTCCAAAATTTACTCTCTGTAACAGTGCTTCTGAACCCCAGACTACAACCTCTGATCTCTGTAAGATCCTCCTGCACCCCAGTTTCCAAATCTGCTCTCTGTAACATTCTTTATCCTCCCCAGATTCCAACCTCTGCTCACTGTAACAGTCCTTCTGCTTCCCAGTCTCCAACCTCTGCTCTCTGTAACAGTCCATCTGCTCCCCAGTCTCCAACCTCTGCTCTCCTTACCAGTCTTTCTGTACCTCAGTCCCAAACCTCTGCTCTCTGTAACGGTTGTTCTGCACCCCAGTCTTCAACCTCTCCTTTCTGTATCATTCATTCTGCACCACAGTTTCCAACCTCTGCTCCCTGCAACATTCCTTCTGCACCTCAGTCTCCATCCTCTGCTCTCTGCGACAGTTCTTCTGAACCCTTGTCTCCAACCTCTGCTCTCTGCAACAGTTCGTCTTCACCCCAGTATCCAAGGTCTGCACTCCGAAACACTATTTATCCACGCCAGTCTCCAACCTCTGCTCTCTGTAACAGTCCTTCTGTAGTGCGGTCTCCAAAATCTGCACTCTGTAAAGGTCCTTCTGCTCCCCAGTCTTCAACCTCTGCTTTCTGTATCAGTCCTTCTGCATCAAAGTCTCAAACCTCTGTGTCTGCAACAATCCTTCTACACAGCAGTCTTTAAACTCTGCTATCTGCAACAGTTTTTCTGCATCCCAGGCTCCAACCTCTGCTCTCTGTAACAATCCTTCTGCACCTCAGTCTAAAAATTCTGCTCTCTACATCGGTGCTTCTGCACCTCATTCTTTAACCTCTACTATCTGTAACAGTCCTTCTGCAGCTCAGTCTCCAACATCTGCTCTCTCTAAGATCCTTCTGCAACTCAGTCTGTAAACTCTGCCCTCTGTAAGAGTCCTTCTGCACCCCTTCTCCAACCTCTGTTCTCTGTAACAGGCCTTCTGGACTCTGGTCTCAAACCTCTGCTCACTACAACGATTCTTCTGCACCCCAGTCTCTAACCACTGCTCTCTCAAACAGTCCTTCTGCACCCCAGTCTCCATATCTGCTCTCTGCAACAGTTCTACTGCACCACAGTCTCCAAATTCTGCTCTCTGTAAGATCCTTCTGCTCCCCTGTATCCAATTTCTGCTCTCTGTAACAGTCCTTCTGCATCCATGTTTCCAACCTCTGCTCTCTGTAGCAGGACTTCCAAACCTCAGTCTCTAAACTCTGCTCTCTACAACATTCCTTCTGCAGCATATTCTCCAACCTCTGCTCTCTACAACAGTTTTTCTGCAACCTAGTTACCAAAATCTGCTCTCTGCAACGACCCTTCTGCACCCAAGTCTCCTACCTCTGCTCTCTGTAACAGTCCTTCTGCTCCTCATTCTCACAACTCTGCTCTCTGTAAAATCCTCCTGCAACCCAGTCTTTAAACTCTGCACTCTGTAACAGTCCTTCTGCACAACAGTCTACAACCTCTGCTTTCTTTAAAAGGCCTTCTGCACCCCAGTCTCCAACCTCTTCTCTCTGCATCGATTATTCTCCACCCCAGTCTCCAAAATCTGCTCTCTGCAACAGTCCTTTTGCACCCCAGTCTCCAAAATCTGCTCTCTGTAAGATCCATCTGAACCCCAGTCTTCAACCTCTGCTCTCTGTAACAGTTGTTCTGCAAACCAGTCTCCATCTCTGATCTCTGTAACAGTCCTTCTGCACCTCAGTCTCCAACCTCTGCTTTATTTAATAGTCCTTCTACACCCCAGCCTCTAAAATTTGCTCTCTGCAAAAGTTTTTCTGAACCCCAGTCTCCAACATCTGTTCTCTGCAGCAGTCCTTCTGAACCCCAGTCTGCAAACTCTGCTCTTTGCAACGATTCTTCTGGACCCCTGTCTCCAACGTCTTCTCTCTGCAACAGTCCTTCTGCACCACATTCTCCAACCTCTTCTCTCTTTAAGATTCTTCTGCACTCCAGTTTCCAAACTCTGCTCTCTGTAACATTCCTTCTCCACCCCAGTCTACAACCTCTGTCCTCTGCAAAAGTTTTCTGCTCCCCAGACTCAGATATCTGCTCAATGTAACAGTCCTTCTGCACCTCAGTCTCCCAACTCTGCTCTCTGTAAGATACTTCTGCAACCCAGTTTTAAACTCTGCACTCTGAAACAGTCTTTTAGAACCCCAGTCTCCAAACTCTGCTCTCTGTTAGATCCATCTGAACCCCAGTTTCCAACCTCTGCTCTCTGTAAGTGTACTTCTGCCCCACGTATCCAACTTCTGCTCTCTGTAACAGTCCTTCTGCACCTCATTATCCAAGTTCTGCTCTGTGTAACAGTCCTTCTGCACCCCAGTTTTTAATATCTGCTCTCACCAACAGTCCTTCTGCACCCCCTTTCTAACATCTGCTCTCTGCAACAGTCCATCTGAACCTCAGTCTCCAAACTCTGCTCTCTTCAACGATCCATCTGGACCCCAGTCTCTAATATCTGCACACTGCAACAGTCCTTCTGCACCACAGTCTCCAACCTCTGCTCTCTCTAAGATCCTTCTGCACTTCAGTTTCAAAACTCTTCTCTCTGTAACATTCCTTCTCCACCACAGTCTACAACCACTGTCCTCAGCAACAGTCCTCTGCTCTCAAGACTCCGAAATCTGCTCTCTGTAACAGTCCTTCTGTACCACAGTCTCCAACCTCAGCTCATTGTAACAATCCTTCTACATCCGAGTCTCCAACCTCTAATTTCTGTAACAGTCTGTCTGAACCCCATTCTCCAATCTCTGTTCTCTGTATCTATCCTTCTGCACCTCAGTCTCCAAACTCTGTTTTATGTAAGAGTCCTTGTGCACCCCAGTCTTCAACCTCTGCTCTCAGTATCAATCCTATATCGCAGTGTCCAAACTCTGCTCTCTGTAACGGTCCTTCTGCAACCGAATTTCCATACTCTGCTTCCTGTAAAAGTCCTTCTGCACCTTAGTCTCCAAACTCTCCTCTTGTAACAGTCCTTCTACACCTCAGTCTCCAACCTTTGCTCTCTGTAACAGTCCTTCTACACCTCAGTCTGAAATCTCTGCTCTCTGCACGATCCTTCTGCATCCCAGTCTCAAACCACTGCTCTCTATAACAGTCCACTTGCACCTCAGTCTTCAACCTCTGTTCTCTGTAAGATCCTTCAGCAACCTAGTCTCCAAAGACTGCTCTCTATAACAGTCCTTCTGCACCCCAGTCTCCAACCTCTCCTCTCTGTAACAGGCCTTCTGCACGCCAGTCTCCAAACTCTGCTCTCTGCAACGATCCTTCTTAACCACAGTCTCCAACCTCTGCTCTCTGTAATAATCCTACTGCACCCCAGTCTCCAACTTCTGATCTCTACAACAGTCCTTCTGCACCTCAGTCTAAAACCTCTGCTCCCTGCACGCAGCTTCTGCACCCCAGTCTCCAACATCTACTCTATGTAACAGGACTTCTGCACGTTAGTCTCCAACCTCTCCTCTCTGTAACAGGCCTTCTGCAGGCCAGTCTCCAAACTCTACTCTCTGTAGCAGGCCTCGGCACCCCAGTTACCAAAATCTTCTCTCTGCAATGATCCCTTCTACACCCCAGTCTCCAACCTTCCTTTTTGCAATGATCCTAGTGCACCCCAGTCTCCAACCTCTGATCTCTGCAACAGGGCTTCTGCACCTCAGTCTCCAAATTCTGCTCTCTTTAAGATATATCTGCACCCCTGTATCAAATCTATGCTCTCTGTAACAATCCTTCTGCATCTGAGTCTCCAAACTCTGCTCTCCTTTACAGGCCTTCTACACCTCAGTCTCCAACCTCTGCTCTCTGCAACAGTCTTCTGCACACCAGTCTCCAACCTCTGCTCTCTACAACAGTCCTTCTGCAGCCCAGTCTCCAACATCTGCTCTCTGCAACAGTTCTGCACCTCAGTCTGAAAACTCTGCTCTGTGCCTCGACCCTTCTGCACCCCAGTCTCCAACCTCTGCTCTCTGTAACATCCTTCAGCAACCCAGTCTCCGAACTCTGCTCTCTATAACAGTACTTCTGCACCCAAGTCTCCAAACTCTCCTCTCTGCAACAGTCCTTCTGCACCCCAGTCTCAATCATCTGCTCTCTGCAAAAGTCCTTCTGAACTACAGTCTGAAAACTCTGCTCCCTGAAACCACCCTTCTGCACGCCAGTCTCCTAATTCTGCTCTCTGTAACAGTCCTTCTGCACCTCATTCTTCCAACTCTGCTCTCTGTAATATCCTTCTACAACCCAGTCATTAAACTCTGCACTCTGTAACAGTCCTTCTGGACAACAGTCTCCAAACTCTGCTCTCTGTAACAGGACTTCTGCGACCCAGTGTCCAAACTCTGCTCTCTGTAACAGTCTTTCTGTACTGCAGATTCCAAACTATTCTCTCTATAACGGTTCTTCTGCACCCCACTCTCCAACCTCTGCTTTCTCTATCAGTCATTCTGCACTGAAGTCTCCAACCTCTGCTCTTTGTAACAGTCCTTCTGCACCTCAGTCTCCAAAGTCTGCTCTCTGCAACAGTCCTTCTACACCAAAGTCTCCAACTTCTACACTCGGCAACAGTCTTTCTGCACCTCAGCCTTCAACATCTACTCTCTGTAACAGTCCTTAGGCACCCCAGTCTCCAAACTCTTCTCTCTGCAACGATCTTATTACACCCAAGTCTCAAAACTCTGCTCTCTGCAACAGTTCTTCTGCACCCCAGTCTCCAACATCTGCTCTCTGTAATAGTTTTTCTAAACCTCATTCTGAAAACTCAGCTCTCTTCAACGATCCTTGTGGACCAAAGTCTACAACCTCTGCTCTCTCTGACAGTCCTTCAGCACCTCAGTCACCAACCTCTGCTCTCTGTAAGATTCTTATGCCACCCAGTCTCCAAACGCTGCTCTATGTTACAGGCCTTCTGCTCTCCAGTCTTCAAGCTCTGCTCTGTGTAACAGGACTTTTGCACCTCAGTCTCCAACCTCTTCTCTCTGCAACGATCTTTCTGCACCCCATTCTCCAACCTCTGCTCTCTGCATCAGTCCTATTGCAACCCAATCTCCAACCTCTGCTCTCTGTAAGATCCTTATGCACACCTGTCTCAAACCTCTGTTCTGTTTAACAGTCCTTCTGTACAGCAGTCTCTAACCTCTATTCTCTGTAAAAGTCTTTATGCACCCCAGTTTCCAAACACTGCACTCTGCACAGTCCTTCTGCACCCAGTCTTCTACCTCTCCTCTCTGCGGCAGTCCTGCTGCACCTTAGTCTCTAAACACTGCTCTCTGTAACAGTTTTTCTACACCTCAGTCTTCAACAACTGCTCTCTGCAACAGTCCTTCTTCACCCCAGTCTCCAAACTCTGGTCTCTAAAACAGTCCTTCTATACACCAGTCTTCATAATCTACTCTCTGCAACGATCCTTCTGCACCCCAGTCTCCAAAGTCTGCTCTCTGCAAAAATCCTTCTGCACCCCAGTCTCAAAAATTTCCTCTCTATAAGATCGTTGTGGTCCCCAGTCACCAAACTCTGCTCTCAGTATTAGTTCTTCTGCACCCCAGTCTCCAAACACTGCTCTCTGTAACAGGTTTTCTGCACCTCAGTCTTCAACAACTGCTCTCTGCAACAGTCTTTCTGCACCCCAGTCTCCAACGTCTGCTTTCTGCAACAATCGTGCTGCACCGCAGTCTCCAAACGTTCCTCTCTTTAAGATTCTTCTGCACCCCAGTTTCCACACTCTGCTCTCTGTAACATTCCTTCTGCACCGCAGTCTCCAACGTCTGCCCTCTGCAATGGTCCCTATGCACCCCAGTCTCCAACCTTGTTCTTTACAACAGTTCTTCTGTACCGTAGTCTCTAATCTCTTCTTTCTGTAATGGTCCTTCTGCATCCCAGTCTCCAAACTCTGCTTTCTATATCAGTCCTTCTGCACCACAGTCTCCAACGTCTGGTCTGTGTAACACTCCTTCTGTACTGCAGTCTCCAAACTCTGCTCTATGTAAAGGTCTTTCCGCACCCCAGTTTACAAACTCTGCTCTCTGTAACATTCCTTCTCCAACCCAGTCTCCAACCTCTGCTTACTACAACAGTCTTTCTGCATCCAAGTCTCCAAACTCTGCTCCCTGTAGCAGCCCTTCTGCACCTCAGTCTCCAACCTCTGCTCTCTGCTACAGTCCTTCTGCACCCCAGTTGCCAACCTCTGCTCTCTGGAAGGTTCCTTCTGCACTCCAGTTCCCAACGTCTGCTCTCTGCAACAGTCCTTCTGAGCCCGAGTCTCCAAACTCTGCTCTCTCTAAGATCCTTCTGCAACCCCGTCTCCGAACTCTGCTCTCTGTAACAGTCCTTCTGTACCGCAGTCTCCAAACTCTCCTCCCTGTAACCGTCCTTCTGCACCCCAGTATCCAAAAACTGCTTTCTGTATCAGTCTTTCTGCACCACAGTCTCCAGCGTCTGCTCTCTGCTACAGTTCTACTGAACCCCAGTCCTCATCATCTAATCTCTGCAAGAGTCCTTCTGAACCCCAGTCTCCAACCTCTGCTCTCTTTAACAGTCCTTCTGTACTGCAGACTCCAACCTCTGCTCTCTGTAATGAACCTCCTGTACCACAGTCTCCAAACTCTGCTTTCTGTATCATTCCTTCTGCACCCCTGTCTCCAACCTCGGCTCTCTGCAATAGTCCTTCTTCACCCAAATCTCCAACTTCTGCTTTATGCAACAGTTTTTCTGCACCTCAGTATCCAACCTCTGTTCTCTGTAACAATTCTTCTGCACCCCAGTCTCCAAAATCTGCTCTCTGCAACAGTCCTTCTTCACCCTAGTCTCCAACCTCTGCTTGCTGTAATATGCTTCTTTAACCCAGTGTTCAAACTCTACTCTCAGTAACAGTTCTTCTGCACTGCAGTCTCCAAACACTGCTCTCTGTAACAATCCTTCTGCACCTCAGTTACCAAACTCTGCTCTCTGCAAAGGTCCTTCTGCAACTCTGTCTTAAAACTCTATTCTTGCAACAGTCCTGACACTCCCCAGTCTCCAATCTCTGCTCTTTGTAAAAGTCTTTTTGCACCCCAGTCTCCAATGTCTGCTCTCTGTAAGGGTCCTTGGAACTCCAGTCTCCATCCTCTGCTTTCTTACCAGTCGTGCACCCCAGTCTCCAACCTCTGCTCTCTGCAACAATTTTTCTGCACCCCAGTCTCCTACATCTGCTCTCTACAACAGTCCTTCTGCACTTCTGTCTTCAACCTCTGCTCTCTGTAAGATCCTTCTGCACCCCAGTCTCCAACATCTGCTATCTTCAACGGTCCTTCTGCACCTCAGTCGCCAAACTCTGTTCTCTGCAACAGTCCTTCTGCACCCCAGTCTCTATCCTCTGCTCTCTGTAACAGTCCTTCTGCACCTCAGTTTCCAACCTCTGCTCCCTGCAACAATCCTTCTGCACCCCAGTCTCCTACGTCTGCTCTCTACAACAGTCCTTCTGCACCCCAGTTCAAACCTCTGCTCTCTGTAACAGTTCTTCTCCACCGCAGTCCACAACCTCTGCTCTCTGTAGTGGTCCTTCTGCACCCCAGTCTTTAAACTCTGCTTTTTGTATCAGTCCTTCTACACCTCAGTCTCCAAACTCTGCTCTCTGTAACAGTCCTTCTTCACCTCAGTCTTCAACCTCTGCTCTCTGCAATTGACCTTCTGCACCTCAGTATCCAACCTCTACTCTCTGTAACAGTCCTTATGCATCTGAGTCTCCAACCTCTACTCTCTGGAAGATACTTTTGCAAACCAATCTCCAAAATCTGCTCTCTGTAACAGTCCTTCTGCACACCTTCTGCAAACTCTGCTCTCTGTAACAGGCTTTCTGCATCCCAGTCTCCAACATCTGCTCTCTGCATTTGTCCTTCTTCACCTCAACTGAAAATTCTGCTTCTTCCACGATACATCTGCACCCCAGACTTCAACCTCTGTTATCTGCAACAGTCCTTCTGTATCCCAGTCTCCAACATCTGCTCTCTGTAAAAGTCCTTCTTCACCTAAGTCTCCAAATTCTGCTCTCTGCAACAGTCCTTCTGTAACTCAGTCTCCAACCTCTTCTCTCTGCAACAATAATTCTGCACCCCAGTCTCCAAAATCTGCTCTCTGCAATGGTCCTTCTGCAAATCAGTCACCAAACTCTACTCTCTGCAACAGTGCTTCTGCACCTTAGTCTCCAAACTCTGATCTCTGTAAGATCCTTCTGCAACCCAGTCTCCAAACTCTGGTCTCTGTAACAGTCCTTCTGCACCCCAGTCTCCAAACTCTGGTCTCTGTAACAGTTTTTCTGCACCCAGTCTCCAACCTCTGCTCTCTGTAACAGTCCTTCTGCACCTCAGTCTCTATCCTCTGCTCTCTGTAACAGTGCTTCTGCACTTCAGTCTCTAACCTCTGCTATCTGCAACTGTCCTTCTGCACCCCAGTCTCAAACCTCTGCTCTCTGCAACACTCCTTCTACACCCCAGTCTCAAACCTCTGCTCCCTGTAAGATCCTTCTGCACACCTGAATCCCACCTCTGATCTCTGTAACGGTCCATCCTCAACCCCGTCTCCAAATTCTGCTTTCTGTAACAGTCCTTCTGCACCACAGGCTTCAACATCTGCTCTCTGTAACAGTCCTTCTGCACACCAGTTTTAAACTCTGCACTCTGCAACATTCCTTCTGTACCCCAGTCTCCAACCTCTGCTCTCTGTATAAGTCCTTCTGCACCAAAGTCTACAAACTCTACTCTCTGTAACAGTACTTCTGCACCTCAGTAACCAACCTCTTCTCTCAGCAACGGTCCTCATGCACCCCAGTCTTCAAGTTCTGTTTTATGCAACAGTCTTTCTGCACCACAGTTTGCAACATCTGCTCTCTGTAACAGTCCTTCTGTACTGCAGTCTCATACCTCTGCTTTCTGTAACAGACCTTCTGCACCCAAGTCTCCAAACTCTTCTGTCTTTAAAAGTCCTTCTGCACCCAAGTCTCCAACCTATGCTCTCTGTAAGATAATTCTGCACACCTGTCTCCAACCTCTGCTCTCTGCAACAGTCCTTCTGTAACGCAGTCTCCCACCTCTGCTTTATGCAAAAGTCCTTCTGCACCCCAGTCTTGAACGTCTGCTCTCTGCCACAGTCCTTCTATACCCCAGTCTCACACCTCTGCTCTCTGCAACAGAACTTCTACACCCCAGTCTCCATACTCTGCTAACCCCAATGATCCTTCTGCACCCCAGTCTCGAACCCATGCTCTCTGTAACAGTCCTTCTGTACCGCAGTATCCAAACTCTTTTCTCCGTAAGTGTCCTTATGTACTCCAGTATCTAACCTCTGCTTTCTGTATCAGTCGTTTTGAACCACAGTCTCCAAACAATGCCCTCTGTATCAGTCCCTCTGCAACTCAGTCTGCAACCTCTGCTTTCTGAAACAGTCCTCTTGAACCCCAGACTCCATCCTCTGCTCTCTGCAACAGTCCTTTTGCACACCAGTCTCCAACATCTGCTCTCTGCAACAGATCTTCTCCACCCCAGTCTCCAACCTCTGCTATTTATAACAGTCCTTCTGTACTGCAGTCTCCAACCACTGCTCTCTGTAAGGGTCCTTCTGCACACGAGTCTCCAAGCTCTGCTTTCTGTATTAGTCCTTCTGCACCCGAGTCTCCAACCTTTGTTCTGTGTAACTGTCCCTTCTGCACCTTAGTCTCCAACCTCTGCTCTCTGCTACAGTCCGTCTTCACCCCTATCTCCAAACTCTACTCTCTGCAACAGTCCTTCTACACCCCGTTCTAAAACCTCTGCTCTCTGCAAACAGTCCTTCTGCAACCCAGTCTCCAACTACTGCTATCTGTATCAGTCCTTATGCACCCCAGTCTCAAACCTCAGCTCTCAGTAACAGTCGTTCTGCAGCTTCTTATGAAAACTCTTTTCTCTGGAACGATCCTTCTGAATCTCAGTCTCAAACCTCTTCTCTCTGTAAGAGTCCTTATGTACCTCAGTCTCCAACCTTTTGTCTCTGTAAGATCCTTTTGCAACCCACTCTTTAAACTCTGCTCTCTGTAACTATTCTTCTGCACCCCAGTCTCCAATCACTACTCTCTGTAATAGGCCTTCTGCACCCCAATCTTCAACCTATGCTGTCTATAACAGGCCTTTTGACCCCAGTCTCCAAACTCTTTTCTCTTCAACTATCTATCTGCACCCAAGTCTCCAACCTCTGCTCTCTGCACCAGTCCTCCTGCACCCCAGTCTCAAACCTATGCTGTCTGTAAGATGCCTCTGCACACCTGTCTCCAACCTCTGCTCTCTGTAAAAGTACTTCTGTAAAGCAGTCTCCAAACTCTGCTATCTGTAAGGGTCCTTCTGCACTGCAGTCTCCAATCTGTGCTCTCTGCAACACTACTTCTGAAACCAAGTCTCCAAACTTTGCTCTTTGCAATAGATTTTCTGCACATGAGTCTCCAACCTGTGTTCTCTGTAAAAGTCCTATTGCACCCAAGTCTTCAAACTTTGCTTTCTGTTAAAGTCCTGCTGCACCACAGTCTCCAATCTCTGCTCTCTATAACGATCCTTCTGCACCCCAGTCTCCAAAATCTGTTCTCTGCAAACGATCCTTCTGCACCCCAGTCTCCAAAGTCTTCTCTCTGTAATAGTCTTTCTGCACCACAGTCTCCAACCTCTGGTCTCTGCAACGGTCCTTCTGCACCCAAGTCTCCAACATCTGCTCTCTGCAACAGTCCTTCTACACCCCAGTCTACAACTTTTGCTCTCTGCAAGAGTCCTTCTACCCCCCAGTCTCGATACTCTGCTCGCCCCAACGATCCTTCTGCACCCCAGTCTCCAACATCTGTTCTCTTCAACAGTTCTTCTGCACCCCAGTCTCCAACCTCTGCCCTTTTTAAAAAGTCCTTCTGTACCGCAGTCTCCAACATCTGTTCTCTGTAAGGGTTCTTATGCACCCTAGTATCAAACCTCTGCTTTCTGTATCAGTCATTTTCCACTACAGTCTCAAAAATCTGCTCGCTGTAACAGTCCTTCTGCACCTCAGTCTCCAACCTCTGCTCTCTGTAAGGGTTCTTCGGCACCCGAGTCTCCAACCTCTGCTTTCTGTATCAGTCCTTCTGCACCCCAGTCTCCAACCTCTGCTCTCTGTAACAATCCTCCTGCACCTCAGTCTCCAATGTCTGCTCTCTGTTACGGTCCTTCTGCACCTCAGTCTCCAACCTCTTCTCTCTGTAACAGTGCTACTGCAGCTCAGTCTCCAAATTTGCTCTCCTTAATATCTTTCTGCAACCCAGTATTCAAACTCTGCTCTCTGTACCAATCCTTCTGCACCCCAGTCTCCAAACTCTGCTGTCTTTAACAGGCCTTCTGCACCCCAGTCTCCGAACTCTGTTTTCTGTATCAGTCCTTCTGCACCCCAGTCTCCAACCTCTGGTCTCTGTAACGATCCTTCTGCACCCCAGTCTTGTACCTCTGTTTTCTACAACACTTCTTCGGCATTCCAGTCTCCAAACACTGCTCTCTGTAAAAGGACTATCTGTTCCGCAGTATCCAACCTCTGTTTTCCTTAAGGGTCCTTCTGCACCTGAGTTTCCAACCTCTGCTTTCTGTATCAGTCCTTCTGCACCACAGTCTCCAAACTCTGCTCTGTAACAGTCCATATCCACCACAGTCTAAAACCTCTGCACTCTGCAATTGTCCTACTGCACCCCAGTCTCCAACCTCTGCTCTCTGCAACAGTCTTTCTACACCCCAGTCTCCAACCTATGCTATCTGTAACATTACTATTGTACTGCAGTTTCCAAACTCTTCTCTCTGTAACGGTCCTTCTGCACCCCACTCTCAAACCTCTGCTTTCTCTATCAGTCCTTCTGCACTCAGTCTCCAACCTGTGCTCTATAACAGTCCTTCTGCACCTCAGTCTCTAACATCTGCTCGCTGCAACAGTTTTTGGAACCCCAAACTCCAACCTCTGCTCTCTGCAACAGTCCTACACCCAAGTCTCCAACCTCTGCACTTTGCAACAGTTCTTCTGCACCTTAGTCTTCAACCTCTTCTCTTTGCAAAGGTCTTTCTGCACCTCAGTCTTCAACATCTACTCTCTGTTACAGTCCTTCTGCACCTCAGTCGCCAACCTCTGTTTTCTGTAAGATCCTTCTAAAAACCAGTCTCCAAACTCTGCTTTCTATAACACTCCTTCTTCACCCCAGTCTCAAAATTCTGCTGTCTCTTACACTCCTTCAGCACCCCAGTCTGCACCCTATGTTCTCTGCAATTATCCTTCTACACCCAAGTCTCCAACCTCTGCACTCTGCAACAGTTCTTCTGCACCCCAGTCTCCTACATCTGCTCTCTGCAACAGTTTTTCTAAACCTCATTCTGAAAACTCTGCTCTATGAAAGTATCCTTCTGAACCCCAGTCTCCAACCTCTGCTCTTTCTGACAGTCCTTCAGCACCTCAGTCACAAACCTCTGCTCTCTTCAAGATCATTTTGCCACTCAGTCTCCAAATTCTGCTGTATGTTACAGGTCATCTGCTCCCCAGTCTCCAAGCTCTGCTCTGTGTAACAGGCCTTCTGCACCTCAGTATCCAACATCTTCTCTCTGCAACAATCCTTCTGCACCCCATTCTTCAACCTCTGCTCTCTGCATCAGTCCTATTGCACCCCTATTTCCAACCTCTGCTCTCTGTAAGATCCTTCTGCACACCTGTCTCAAACCTCTGCTCTCTTTAAACAGTCCTTCTGTACAGCAGTCTCTAACCTCTATTCTCTTTAAAAGTCTTTATACACCCCAGTCTTCAAACACTGCACTCTGCACAGTCCTTCTGCACCCAGTCTCCAACCTCTCCTCTTTGCGACAGTCATGCTGCACCTTAGTATCTAAACACTGCTTTTTCTAACAGTTTTTCTACACTTCAGTCTTCAACAACTGCTCTCTGCAACAGTCCTTCTGCACCCAAGTCTACAAACTCTACTCTCTGTAACAGTACTTCTGCACCTCAGTCTCCAACCTTTTCTCTCAGCAACAGTCCTCATGCACCCCAGTCTCCAAGTTCTGTTCTTTGCAATAGTCCATCTGCACCACAGTCTGCAACATCTGCTCTCTGTAACAGTCCTTCTGTACTGCAGTCTCCAACCTCTGCTCTCTGTAACAGACCTTCTGCACCCAAGTCTCCAAACTCTGCTCTCTTTAAAAATCCTTCTACACCCCAGTCTTCAACCTATGCTCTCTGTAAGACAATTCTGCACACCTGTCTCCAACCTCTGCTCTCTGTAACAGTCCTTCTGTAACGCAGTCTCCAACCTCTGCTTTATGCAACAGTCTTCTGCACCCCAGTGTCCAACGTCTGCTCTCTGCAACAGTCCTTCTACACCCCAGTCTCCATACTCTGCTCACCCCAATGATCCTTCTGCACCCCAGTCTCGAACCCATGCTCTCTGTAACAGTCCTTTTGTACCGCAGTCTCCAAACTCTCTTCTCTGTAAGTGTCCTTATGTACTCCAGTATCCAACCTCTGCTTTCTGTATCAGTCGTTTTGAACCACAGTCTCCAAACTATGCCCTCTTTATCAGTCCCTCTGCAACTCTGTCTGCAACCTCTGCTTTCTGAAACAGTCCTCTTTAACCCCAGTCTCCATCTTCTGCTCTGTGCAACAGTCCTTTTGCACACGAGTCTCCAACATCTGCTCTCTGCAACAGATCTTCTCCACCCCAGTCTCCAACCTCTGCTTTTTTTAACAGTCCTTCTGTAATGCAGTCTCCAACCACTGCTCTCTGTAAGGGTCCTTCTGCACACGAGTTTCCAAGCTCTGCTTTCTGTAATAGTCCTTCTGCAACCGAGACTCCAAACTTTGTTCTGTGTAACTGTCCTTCTGCACCTTAGTCTCCAACCACTGCTCTCTGCTACAGTCCGTCTTCACCCCTATCTCCAAACTCTACGCTCTACAACAGTCCTTCTACACCCCGTTCTAAAACCTCTGCTCTCTGCAACAGTCCTTCTGCAACCGAGTCTCAAACCTCAGCTATCTGTATCAATCATTCTGCACCTCAGTCTCCAAGCTCTGCTCTCTGTAAAATCCTTCTGCAATGCAGTCTCCAAACTCTGCTCTCTGTAACAGTCATTCTGCACCTCAGTCTCCAAACACTGCTCTTTGTAACAGGCCTTCTGCACCCCAGTCTCCAACCTCTGCTCTCTTTTTCAGTCCTACTGCACCCCAGTCTCCATCCTCTGCTCTCTGCAACAATCCTTCTGCACCCTGTCTCCAACCTGTTCTCGCTGCATACAGTCCTTGTTTACCCAGTCTCCAAAATCTGCTCTCTGCAACAGTTCTTCTGTACCTCAGTCTGAAAACTCTGCTCTCTGCAACAATTCTTCTGCACCCCAATCTCAAAACTCTGCTCGCTGTAACAGTCCTTCTGTACATCAGTCTCCAACCTCTTCTTTCTTTAAGACCCTTCTAAAACCCAGTCTGGCAAAGTCTGCTAACTGAAACAGTCTTTCTGCACCCCAGTCTCCATACTCTGCTCTCTGTAACAATAATTCTGCACTTAAGTCTTTAACCTCTGCTCTCTGCAAAGGTGCTTCTTCACGCCAGTCTCAAACCTCTGTTCTCTGCAACAATCTTTCGGCACCCCAGTCTCCAACCTCTGCACTCTGTAGCAGTCCTTGTGTACCGGAGTCTCCAAACTCTGCTCTCTTTATCGTTCCTTCTGCATCCAAGTCTCCGACTTCTCCTTTCTCTATGTCTTTCTGAACCCACTCTCCAATCTCTGCTCTCTTTAACAGTCTTTCTGCACCTCAGTTTCTAAACTCTAGTTTCTGTAACAGTCCTCCTGCACCCCAGTCTCCAATATCTGCTCTCTGCAACATTCATTTTGCACCCCAGACTCCTACCTGTGCTCTCTGTAAAAGTCCTTCTGCACATCAGTCTCCAACCTCTTCTCTCAGCAACTATCCTTATGCACCCCAGTCTCCAACTTCTGTTCTCTGCAACAGTCCTTCTGCACCTCAGTCTCCAATCTCTGCTCTCTGTCAGAGGCCTTCTGCACTCCAGTCTCCAACATCTTCTCTCTGTAACAGGCCTTCTGCACCCAAGTCTCCAAACTCTGCTCTCTTTAACAGTCCTTCTGCACCCCAGTCTCCAACCTTTTCTCTCTGCAACAGTCTTTCTGCACCTTAGTCTCCATAATTCGGTCGCTGTAAGATGCTTCTGCACACCAGTCTCCCAACTCTGCCCTCTGTATCAGTCCTTCTGAACACCAGTCTCCACTCTCTGCTCTCTGCAACAGTCCTTCTACACCTCAATCTCCAAACTCTGCTCTCTGTATGATGCTTCTGCAGCCCAGTCTACAACCTCTGCTCTCTGTAACAGTCCTTCTACACCCTTGTCTCCATAATCTGATCTGCAACAGTCCTTCTGCACCCCAATCTCCAACCTATGCTCTCTGTAAGATAATTTTGCACACCTGTCTCCAACCTCTGCTCTCTGTAACAGTCCTTCTGTACTGCAGTCTGCTACCTCTGCTCTCTGTAACGGTCCTTACGCACCCGAGTCTCCAAACTCTGCATTATGTATTAGTCATTCTGCACCCCAGTCTCCAACCTCTGCTCTCTGTAACAGTCCTTCTGCACCTCAAACTCCACCCTCTGTTCTCTGCAAAAGTCCTTTTGTGCCCCAATCTCCAACCTCTCCTTTATGCAACAGTCGTTCTGCACCTCAATGTGCAAACTCTTCTATTCGTAAGATTTTTCTGAAACCCAGTCTTCAACCACTGCTTTCTGCAATGGTCCTTCTGCACCAAAATCTCCAAACTCTGATCTCTAAAACTGTTATTCTGCACCCCAGGCTAAAACCTCTGCTCTCTGTAAAAGTCATTCTGTACCGCAGTCTCCAAGCTCTGTTCTCTGTCAGGGTTCTTCTGCACCACATTGTCCAACCTCTGCTTTCTGTATCAGTCCTTCTGCACCACATTCTCAAAACTCTGATGTCTGTATCAGTCCTTCTGCACTTCAGTCTGCAACCTCTGCTGTCTGCAATAGTCCATATGCACCCAGTCTTCAATTACTGCTCTCTGCAACATTCCTTCTGCACCCCAGTCTCCAACCTCTGCTCTCTGTAACAGTCCTTCTACACCCTAGTCTTCATAATCTGCTCTGCAACAGTCCGTCTGAACCCTGGTCTCCAATCTCTGCTCTCTGTTACAGTCTTGCTGCACCTCAGTCTCCAAACTCTGCTCTCTGTAAAAGGCCTTCTGTACCCCACTTTTTAACCTCTGCTCTATGCAACGATCCCTCTGCACCCCAGTCTCCAATCTCTGCTCGCTGCAACAGTCATTGTGCACCCCAATCTTCAGCATCTGCTCTCTGCAACAGTTCTTTTGTACCTCAGTCTGAAAACTCTGCTCTCTGCAATTATCCTTCTGCACCCGAGTCTCCAACCTCTGCTTTCTGTAACACTCCTTCAGTACCTCAGTCTCCAACTTTTCCTCTGTATCAGTCCTGCACCCCCGTCTCCCACATCTGCTCTCTGTAACTGTCTTTCTTCACCTCAGTCTTCAACCTCTGCTCTGTGTAAGAGTCCTTCTGCATCTCAGTCTGGAAACTCTGCTGACTGCAATGATCCTTCTGTACCAGTCTCCAACCTCTGTTCTCTGCAACGATCCTTCTGAAACTCAGTCTCCAAACTCTACTCTCTGTAACAGTCCATCTGCACCTCAGTCTCCAACATCTGCTCTCTGTAAAATCCTTCTAAAACCAAGTCTCCAAACTCTGCCATCAGTAACAGTCCTTCTAGAGCCCTTCTCCAAACTTTGCTTTCCATAACAGGCCTTCTGAACCCCAGTCTCCAACCTCTGCTTTCTTTAACAGTCCTGCTGCACCTCGGTCTTCAAATTCTGCTATCTGTAAGATCCTTCTGCAACCTTGTCTGAAAACTCTGCTCTCTGTAACAGTCCTTATGCACCTCAGTCTCTAACCTCTGTTCTTTGCAACACTCCTTCTGCACCCCAGTTGCCAAACTCTGCTCTCTGTTACAGTCCTTCTGTACCGCATTCTCCAAACTCTGCTCTTTGTAACAGTCCTTCTGCACACCAGTCTTTAACCTCTGCTTTCTGTATCAGTCTTTCTGCTTCCCAGTCTACATACTCTACTCTCTGTAACAGTCCTTCTGCACCTCATATCCAACTCTGCTCTCTGCAACAGGCCTTATGCACCCCAGTCTCAAAGCGCTGCTGTCTGCAACATTCCTTCTGCACCCCAGTCTGCGATGTGTGCTCTGTGTAACAGTCCTTCTGCAGCCATGTCTCCACCTCTGCTCTCTGCAACGATCTTTCTGTACCTCAGTCTTAAACCTCTGCTGTCTGCAACAATCCTTCTCTAAACCAGTCTCCAACCACTTTCTCTATAACAGTCATTCTCCACCTCAGTCTTCAACCTCTGCTCTCTGCAAGAGTACTTCTGCACCCCAGTCTCCAACATCTGCTCTCTAAACAATCCTTCTGCACCCCAGTCTCAAATATCTGCTCTCTGCAACAGTCCTTCTGCATCCCAGTGTCCAAACTCTGCTCTCTGCAACGATCCTTCTGCACCTCAGTCTCCAACCTCTGCTCTCTGAAAGATCCTTCTGCACCCCAGTTTCCAAAATCTGCTTTCTGTAATATTCCTTCTCCATGCCAGTCTCCATCCTCTGATTTCTGCAACGGTCCTGCTTCACCCCAGTCTCAAACCTCTGTACTCCGCAACAGTCCTTCTTCTCCCCAGTCTCCAAACTCTGCTCTTTATAACAGTCCTTCTGCACCCCAGTCTCCAACGTCTGCTCTCTGCAAACACTCTTTCTAAACCTCAGTCTCCATACTTTCCTCGCTGTAAGATGCTTCTGCACCCCAGTCTTTCAAATCTTCTCTCTGTATCAGTCCTTCTGGACCCCAGTCTCCAATCTCTGCTCTCTACAACAGTGCTTCCGCACCTTAGTCTCCAAACTCTGCTCTCTGTATGATGCTTCTGCACCCCAGTCTACAACTTCTGCTCTCTGTAATAGTCCTTCTAAACCCTAGTCTCCATAATCTGGTCTGCTACAGTCTTTCTGCACCCCATTATCCAATCTCTGCTCTCTGTAAAAGTCCTAATGCACTTCAGTCTCCAAACTCTGCTCTCTGTAAGAGGCCTTCTGCACCCCAGTCTCCAACCTCTGCTCTCTGCAACGATCCCTCTGCACACCAGTCTCCAACCTCTGCTCGCTGCAACAGTCCTTGTGCACCCCAATCTCCAACATCTGCTCTCTCCAACAGTTCTTCTGTACCGCAGTCTGAAAACTTGCTCTCTGCAATAATCCCTCTGCACCCAAGTCTCCAACCTCTGCTCTCTGAAACAGTCCTTCTGTACCTAAGTCTCCAACTTCTGCTCTGTATCTGTCCTGCACCCCTGTCTCCCACATCTGCTCTCTGTAACTGTCCTTCTTCACCTCAGTCTTCTTGCTCTTCTCTGTGTAACAGTCCTTCTGCATCTCAGTCTGGAAACTCTGCTGACTGCAACGATCCTTATGCACCCCAGTTTCCAAAATCTGCTTTCTTTAATATTCCTTCTCCACGCCAGTCTCCAACCTCTGGTTTCTGCAACGGTCCTGCTGCACCCCAGTCTCCAACCTTTGTATTCCAAAACAGTCCTTCTGCTCCCCAGTCTCCAAACTTTGCTCTCGGTAATACTCCTTCTGTACCACAGTCTCCAACCTCTACTCTCTGTAAAGGTCTTTTTGCACGTCAGTCTCCAAACTCTGCTTTCATTATCTGTCCTTCGGCACCTAAGTCTCCAACCTCTGCTCTCTGCAAAAGTCTTTCTGTACACCATTCTCCAAATTCTGCTCTCTGCAACAGTCCTTCTGAACAACAGTCTCCAACATCTCCTCTCTGAAAAAGTCCTTGTGTATCCTAGTCTCCAACCTCACCTCTCTGCAACAGTCCTTCTGTACTGCAGTCTCCAACATCTGCTCTCTGCAACAGTTCTTCTGAACCTCAGTTTCAAACCTCTGCTCTCTGTAAGATTCTTTTAAACCCAGTCTCAAAACTCTGCTCTCTGTAAAAGTTCTTCTGCACCCCAGTCTCAGAACTCTGCTGTCTCTAACAGGCATTCTGCACCCCAGTATCCAAACTCTGCTCTCTGTAGCAGTTGTTCTTCACCCCAGTCTCCAACTTCTGCTTTCTGTAACAATCTTTCTGCACCCCAGTCTCCAAAATCTGCTCTCTGCAACAGTCCGTCTTCACCTCAGTCTGAAAATTTTGCTCTCTGCAACAATCCTTCTGCACCCCAGACTCCAACCTTTGCTCTCTGTAACAGTCTTTCTGCACCTCAGTCTCCAAACTCTCCTCTATGAAAGATCCTTCTGCAACACAGTCTCCAAAATTTGCTCCCTGTAACAGTCCTTCTGAAACTCAGTCTCCAACCTCTGCTCTCTGTAAAAGTCCTTCTGGACTGCAGTCTCCAAATTATGCTGTCTGTAACAGTCCTTCTTCACCCAAGTCCCCAACATCTGCTCTTTTAAAAAGTCCCTCTTCAACCCAGTCTCCAACCTCTGCTCTGTGTAACAGTCTTTCTGTACCCCAGTGTCCAACCTCTGCTCTCTTCAATGCTCCTTCTGCATTCCAGTCTCCAGAATCTGCTCTCTGCAACAGTCTTTCTGCACCCAAGTCTCCATCATCTGCTCTCAGCAACAGTCCTTCTGCGCCTCAGACTGGAAACTCTGCTGTCTGCAACGATCCTTCTGCACCCCAGTCTCCAAAGTCTGCTCTCTGTAACAGTCTTTCTGCACCTCGGTCTACAATCTCTGCTTTCTGTAAGATCCTTCTGCATCCCAGTTTTCAAACTCTGCTCTCTGTAACATTCCTTTTCCACCACAGTCTCCAACCTCTGGATTCTGCACCAGTACTTCTGCACCCCAGTCTCAAAACTCTGTTCTCTGCAACAGTTCTTCTGCTCCCCATTCTCCAAACTCTGCTGTCTGTAACAGTTCTTCTGTACTGCAGTCTTCAACGTCTGCTCTCTGTAACAGTCCTTCTGCACCACCATCTCAAACCTCTGCTTTCTGTATTTGTCCTTCTGCACCACTGTTTCCAACCTCTGCTCTCTTTAATAGTCATTCTCTACCTCTTTCTCCAACCTCTGCTCTCTGCAACCTTACTTCTGCACCCCATTCTCTAAACTCTGCTCTCTTCTACAGTTCTTATGAAACACAGTCAACAACATCTGCTCTCTGCAACAGTCCTTCTGTAACCTAGTCTCCAAACTCTGCTCTCTGTAACGGTCCTTCTGCACCCCAGTCTCCAAACTCTGCTCTCTGTAACAGTCCTTCTGCACCTCAGTCTCCAAATTCTTCTCTCTGCAACATTCTTTCTGCACCCAAGTCTCCAACCTCTGCTCTCTGCAACAGTCCTTCTACAACCCAGTCTTCAACCTCTGCTCTGTGTAACAGTCCTTCTGCACCCCAGTCTTCAACCTCTGCTCTCTGCAACAGTCCTTCTGCACGTCAGTCTCCAACATGTGCTCTCTGTAAGATCCTTCTTCAACCCAGTCTCCAAACTCTTCTCTCTGTAAAAGCCCTTCTGCACCCCATTCTCTAAAGTCTGTTCTCTATAACAATCCTTCTGCACCCAAGTACCAAATCTCTGCTCTCTAACATGATCCTTCTGCACCCCAGTCTACAACCTCAGCTCTCTGTTACAGTCCTTCTGAACCCTAGTCTCCAACATGTGCTCTCTGAAATAGTCATTCGGCACCTCAGTCTTAAAATTCTATTCTCTGCAAGATCCTTCTGCACCTCAGTCTCCAACCTCCACTCTCTGTAACAGTCCTTCTTCACCTCAGTCTTCAACATCTGCTCTCTGTAAGATCCTTCTGCTAACCAGTTTCCAAATCTGCCATATGTAAAAGTCATTCTGGAGCCCTTCTCGAAACCCTGCTCTTCGTAAAAGGCCTTCTGCACCCCAGTCTTCAACCTCTGCTCTCTGTAACAGTTCTACTGCACCTCGGTCTACAATCTCTGCTCTCTGTAAGATCCTTCTGCAACTTTGTCTAACAACTTTTCTCTCTCTAACAGTTCTTCTGCACCCCAGTCTAGAACCTCTGCTCTCTGTAAAAGGCCTTTTGCATCACAATCTCCAACCTCTATTCTTTGTAACAGTCTTTTTGCACCTCAGTCTCCAACGTCTGCTCTCTGCAATGATCCTTCTGCACCCCAGTCTCCAACATCTGCTCTCTGCAACAGACATTCTGCACCTCAGACTCCTACGTCTCCTCTCTTTAACACTCTTTCTGCATCCCAGTCTCTAACCTCTGTTCTCTGTAAGGTCCTTCTGCACCCCAGTTTCCAAACTCTCCTCTCTGTAAAATTCTTCTCCAACCCAGTCTCCAAACTCTTCTTTCTTCAATGGTCCTGCTGCAACCCAGTCTTCAACCTCTGTTCTCTGCAACAGTTCTTCTACTCCCTAGTCTCCAAATTCTGTTCTCTGCAACAGTCTTTCTGCACCACGGTTTCCAACCTCTGCTCTCTGTAACAGTCCTTCTGCACCTCTGTCTCCAACCTCTGAACTCAGCAACCCTACTTTTGCACCCCATTCTCTAACCTCTGCTCTCTGTAACAGTCCTTCTGCACACCATTCTCTAACCTCTGTTCTCTGCAACAGTCATCCTGAACCACAGTCTCCAAACTCTGTTCACTGTTATGGTCCTTCTGCACCCCAGTCTCCAACCTCTGCTTTCTGTATCAGTAATTCTGCACCCCAGTCTCCAAACTTTGCTCTCTGTAACATTCATTCTTCACCTCAGTATTAAAACTCACTCTCTGCGACAGTTCTTCTGCACCCCAGTTTTTAAACTCTGCTCTCTGAAACAGTTCTTCTAAATCCCAGTCTCCAACGTCTCCTCTCCTTAACACTCCTTCTTCACCCCAGTCTCCAACCTCTGTTCTCTGTAAGGTCCTTCTGCACCACAGTTTCCAAACTCTGCTCTCTGTAACATTCCTTCTCCAACCCAGTCTCCAACCTCTGCTTTCTTCAACGGTCCTACTGCAACCCAGTCTCCAAACGCTGCTTTCTTTATCAGTCCTTCTGCACCCCAGTCTCCAACCTCTGCTCTCTGTAAAAGTTCTTCTGAACCTCAGTCTCCAAATTCTGCTCTCTGCAACAGTCCTACTGCACCCAAGTCTCTAACACCTGCTCCTGGCAACAGTCCTTCTTCACCCCAGTCTCCAAAAACAGCTATCTGCTACAGTCCTTCTGCACCACAGTCTCCAATCTCTGCTCTCTGTAAAAGTCCTTCTGCACCTCTGACTCCACCTCTGCTCTCTGCAATGGTCCTTCTGTACCTCAGTATCCAACCTCTACTCTCTGTAAGGGTCCATCTGCACCTCAGTCTTCAACCTCTGCTCTCTGTAAGATCCTTCTGCAACCCAGTCTCCAAACTCTGCCCTCTGTAACAGTCGTTCTGCATACGTTCACCAAACTCTGCTCTCTGTAACCGGCCATCTGCACCGCAGTCTCCAAACTCTGTTCTCTGTAATAGTCTATCTGCACCCCAGGATCCAAATTCTGTTCTCTGTACCAATCCTTCTGAACCTCAGTTCCCAAACTTTGACATCTGCAATGGTCCAACTGAACCCCAGTCTCTAACCTTTGCTCTCTACAATGATCCTTTTGAAACCCAGTCTCAAAACTCTGCTCTCTGCAAAAGTCCATATGCACCCCAGTCTCCAACATCTCCTCTCTTCAACAGTCCTTCTGCACCTCAGTCTGAAAACTCTGCTCTCTGCAAGGATCCTTGTTCACCACAGTCTCCATACTCTGCTTCCTGTAACAGTTTTATTGCAACTCAGTCTCCAACCTCTGCTCTCTGTAACAGTCCTTCTGCACCCCATTCTCCAAACTCTGCTCTCTGTAAGATCCTTCTGCACCCCAGTTTCCAAACTCTGCTCTCTATAGCATTCCTTCTCCACCCTGTCTCCAGCCTCTGCTCTCTGCAACGGTCCTTCTGCATGCCAGTCTCCAACCTCTGTTCTCGGCAACAGTCTTTCTGCACCCCAGTCTCCAAACTCTGCTCTGGGTATCATTTCATCTGCACCTCCATCTTTAATTTCTTCTCTATGTAAGATCCTTCTGTAACCCAGTCTCCAAACTCTGCTCTCTGGAACAGACCTTCTGCACCCCAGTATCCAACCTCTGGTCTGTGCAACAGTTTGTCTGCACCCCAGTCTCCAACCTCTGCTCTCTGAAAGATCCTTCTGCACCCCAGTCTCCAAACTCTGATCTCTGTAACAGTCCTTCCTCACCCAAGTCTCCAACCTCTGCTCTCTGTAAAAATATTTCTGCACCTCAGTCTCCAACATCTGCTCTCTCTAACTGTCCTTCTGCACCCCATTCTCCAACCCCTGTTATCTGCAAGAGTCCTGCAGCACCTCAGTCTCCAAATTCTGCTCCCTGCAACAATCCTTCTGCACCCCAGTCTCCAACTTCTGCTCTCTGCAACAGTTCTTCTGCACCCCAGTCTCCGATATCTACTCTCTGAAACAGTCCTTCTCCACCCCAGTCTCCAAACTGTGCTCTCTGTAACACTCTTTCTGTACCGCAGTGTCTAACTTCTGCTCTCTGTAAGAATCTTCTGCACCCCAGTCTCCAAATTCTCCTCTCTGCAACAGTCCTTGTACACCGCAGTCTTCAACCTCTGCTCTGTGTAACAGTCCTTCTGCAGCACAGTCTCAAACCACTGCTCTCTGTAACAATCTTTCTGCAACCCAGTCTCCAACCTCTTCTCTCTGTAACAGTCCTTCTGCACCATATTCTCAAACCTCTGCTCTCTGTTAAAGGCTTTCTATACTGCAGTCTCCAACATCTGCTCTTTGTAACGGTCCTTCTGCACCCCAATTTCCAACCCCTGCTTTCAGTAACAGTCCTTATGCACCTTAGTCTCTAACCACTGCTCTCTGTTACAGTCCTTCTGCGCCTCAGTCTGAAACCTCTACTCTCTGCACGATCTTTCTGCAACCCAGTCTCCACCACTATTCTCTGTAACAGTCGTCCTGCACCCAAGTCTGTAAACTCTGTTCTCTGAAACAGTCCTTCTGCATGCCAGTCTGCAACCTCTGCTCTCTGTAATGGTCTTTCTGCACCCCAGTCTGCCACCTCTGCTTTCTGTATCATAATTCTTCACCCCAATCTCCAACGTCTGCTCTGTGTAACAGTCCTTCTGCATCTCAGTCTCCAACCTCTGCTCTCTGCAACAGTCCTTCTGCACCACAGTCTCTGACCTATGCTCTCTGTAACAGTCCTTCTGCACCTCAGTCTCCCACCTTTTCTCTCTGTAACGATCCTTCTGCACCAAAGTCTCCACCTTTGCTCTCTGCAACGATTCTTCTGCAACT
This sequence comes from Ictidomys tridecemlineatus, assembly GCF_052094955.1. Lineage (NCBI taxonomy): Eukaryota > Metazoa > Chordata > Mammalia > Rodentia > Sciuridae > Ictidomys > Ictidomys tridecemlineatus. Next base: position 63,379 of record NW_027521056.1, read on the forward strand.
CAGTTTCCAACTTCTGCTCTCTTAAATGATCTTTCTGCACGCCAGTCTCCAACCTCTGCTCTCTGTAACTGTTTTTCTGTACCTCAGTCTCCAACCTCTGCTCTCTGCAACCGTCTTTCTGCACTCCAGTTCCAACCTCTGCTCTTTGCAACGATCCTTATGCACCCCAGTCTCCAACAGCTGCTCTCTGCAACAGTCCTTCTGCACCCCAGTCTCCAACGTCTCCTCTCCTTAACACTCCTTCTTCACCCCAGTCTCCAACCTCTGTTCTCTGTAAGGTCCTTCTGCACCACAGTTTCCAAACTCTGCTCTCTGTAACATTCCTTCTCCAACCCAGTCTCCAACCTCTACTTTCTTCAACTGTCCTGCTGCAACCCAGTCTCCAACCTCTGCTTTCTGTATCAGTAATTCTGCACCGCAGTCTCCAAACTTTGCTCTCTGTAACATTCTTTCTGCACCTCAGTCTCCAACCTCTGCTCTCTGTGACAGTTTTTCTGCACCCAAGTCTCCAAAATCTTCTCTCTGATAGAGTTCTTCTGAATCCCAGTCTCCAACAACCGCACTCTGAAACAGTTCTTCTATAAACCATTCTCTAACCTCTGCTCTCTGTAACAGTCCGCCTATATTGCAGTCTCTAAACTCTGCTCTCCATAACGGTCCTTGTACACCACAGTCTTCAACCTCTGTTTTCTGTATCAGTCCTGCTGCACCCGAGTCTCCAAATTCTGCTCTCTGCAACAGTCCTACTGCACCCAAGTCTCCAACACCTGCTCCCTGCAACAGTCCTTCCATACGCCAGTCTCCATCCTCTGCTATCTGCAACAGTCCTTCTGCACCTGAGTCTCCAAACTCTGCTCTCTGTAACAATCCTTCTGCACCTCAGTCTCCAACCTTTACTTTCTGTAACAGTCCTTCTGTACCTCAGTCTCCACAACTGCTCTCTGTAAGATCCTTCTGCAACCCAGATTCCAAACTCTGCCCTCTGTAACAGTCGTTCTGCATCCCTTCACCAAACTCTGCTCTCTGTAACAGGACTTCTGCACCGCAGTTTCCAAACTCTGTTCTCTGTAACAGTCCTTCTGAACCCCAATCTCAAACCTCTGCTCTCTACAACGATTCTTCTGCACCCCGGTTCCCAAGCTCTGTAATCTCCAAAAATCCTTCTGCAACTCAGTACCCAAAATCTTACCTCTGCAATGGTCCTACTGCACCTCAGTCTTAAACCTCTGCTCTCTGCGACGATACTTTTGCAACCCAGTCTCCAACCTCTGATCTCAGCAAAAGTCCTTCTGCAACCCAGTGTCCAACCTCTGCTCTCAGTAAATTTTTCTGCACCCCAGTTTCCAAACTCTGCTCTCTGTAGCATTCCATCTCCACCCCAGTCTTCAACCTCTGTTCTCTGCAACTGTCCTTCTGCATGCCAGTCTCCAACCTACGTTCTCGGCAACAGTCCTTCTGCACCCCAGTCTCCAAACACTGCTCTGAGTATCATTTTTCTTCATCTCAGTCTCCAACCTCTGCTCTATGTAAGATCTTTCTGCAACCCAGTCTCTAAACTCTGCTCTCTGTAACAGTCCTTCTGCACCCCAGTCTCCAACCTCTACTCTGTATAACAGTTCGTCTGCACCCCAGTCTCCAACCTCTGCTCTCTGAAAGATCCTTCTGCACCCCAGTCTCCAAATTCTGATGTTTGTCACAGTCCTTTTTAACCTCAGTCTCCAACCTCTGCACATCAGGCTCCAAAATCTGCTCTCTGTAACGGTCCTTCTGCACCCCATTCTCCAACTTCTGTTTTCTGCAAGAGTCTTTCAGCACGTCATATCCAACCTTTACTAACTGCAAAAATCCTTCTGCACCCCAGTCTCCAACTTCTACTCTCTGAAGAATTCCTTCTTCACCCCAGTCTCCAACCTCTGATCTCTGTAACAGTCCTTCTGTACCGCAGTCTCTAACTTCTGCTCTCTGTAAAATCCTTCTGCACTCCAGTTTCCAAACTCTGCTCTCTGTAACATTTCTTCCCCACCCAAGTCTCCAACCTCTGCTCTTTGCAACGGTCCTTCTACACCCCAGTCTCCAACCTCTGATTTCTGTATCATTCCTTCAGCACCACAGTCTCTAAACTCTGCTCTCTGTTGCAGTACTTCTGCACCTCAGTCTCCAAAATCTGCTCTCTGCAAAAGTCTTCCTGCATCCCATTCTCCAACCTGTGCTCTCTGCAACAGACCTTCTGTACCCTTGTCTCCAACCTCTGCTCTCTGTAACAGTCCTTCTACACTGCAGTCTCCAACCTCTGCTCTCGTTTAGGTTCATTCTAAACCCAAGTCTCCAACCTCTGTTACTGTATCAGTCCTTCTGCACCCCAGTCTCCAATCTCTGCTCTTTGTAACATTTCTACTGCATCTCAGTCTAAAATATCTTCTCTCTGTAACAGTCCTTCTCTACCCCAGTCTCCAACTTCTACTCTGTGCAACAGTTCGTTTGCACCCCAGTCTCCAACCTCTGCTCCCTGAAAGATCCTTCTGAACCCCAGTCTCCAAACTCTTATCTTTGTCACAGTCCTTCTTCACCTCAGTCTTTAACATCTGCTCTCTGCAACGGTCCTTCTGCACCCCATTCTCCAAACTCTGTTGTCTGCAAGAGTCCTTCAGCACGTCATATCCAACCTCTACTCCCTGCAAAAATCCTTCTGCACCCCAGTCTCCAACTTCGGCTCTCTGCAACAGTTCTTCTGCACCCCAGTCTCCAACATCTACTCTCTGAAGAAGTCCTTCTCCAACCCAGTCTCCAACCTCTGATCTCTGTAACAGTCCTTCTGTACCGCAGTCTCTAAATTTTACTCTCTGTAAGATCCTTCTGCACCCCAGTCTCCAACATCTGCTTTCGGTATCAGTCCTTCAGCACCACAGTCTCAAAACTCTGCTCTCTTTTACAGTCTTTCTGCACCTCAGTCTCCAAACTCTGCTCTCTGCAAAAGTCCTTCTGTACCCTAGTCTTCAACCTCTGCTCTCTGCAAAAGTCCTTCTGTACCCTAGTCTGCAACCTCTGATCTCTGCAAAAGTCCTTCTGCACCCCAGTCTCCAACCTCTGCTCTTTGTAACAGTTTTTCTGCACCTCAGTTTCCCACCTCACCTCTCTGCAATGGTCCTCCTGCACCCCAGTCTCCAACCTATCTTCTCTGTAACAGTTCTTCTACACCCCAATCTCCACCTTCTACTCTCTGCAACAGTCCTTCTGCACCCCAGTCTCCAACATCTGATCTCTGCAACAGTTCTTCTCCACCCCAGTCTCCAACCTCTGCTCTCTGTAACAGTCCTTCTGTACTGCAGTTTCCAAACTCTTCTCTCTGCAACAGTCCTTCTGCACCCCAGTCTCCAACATCTGATCTCTGCAACAGTTCTTCTCCACCCTAGTCTCAAACCTCTGCTTTCTGTATCAGTCCTTCTGCAATCAAGTCTCCAACCTCTGCTCTCTGTAACAGTCCTAATGTACCCCAGTCTCCACACTCTGCTCTCTGCAACGATCCTTCTGCACCCAAGTGTCCAAACTGTGCTCTCTGCAACAGTCTTTCTGCACCCCAGTTTCCAAACTCTTCTCTCTGTAAGATCCTTCTGCATCTCAGTTTCCAAACTCTTCTCTCTGTAACATTCCTTCTGCACCCCAGTGTCCAAATTCTGCTCTCTGCAATGGTCCCTCTGCACCCCAGTCTCCAACCTTTGTTCTCTACAACAATTCTTCTGTAGAAGGGTCTTCAACCTCTATTCTCTGTAAGGGTCCTTCTTAACCCGAGTCTCCAACCTCTGCTTTCTTTATCAGTCCTTCTGCAACATAGTCTTCAATCTCTGCTCTCTGTAAGAGTCCTTATGCACCTCACTCTGCAACCTCTGCTCTCTGCAATAGTCCTTCTGCACCCCAGTCTTCAACCTTGCTCTCTGCAACAGTCCTTCTGCACACCAGTCTCCAAAATCTGCTCTATGCCAAAGTCCTTCTCCACCCCAGTCTCCAACCTCTGCTCTCTGTAACAGTCCTTGTGTACTGCAGTCTCCAAACTCTGCTCTCTGTAATGATCCTTCTGCTCTCCAGTCTACAAACTCTCCTTTCTCTATCAGTTTTTCTGAACCCCAGTCTCCAACCTCTTCTCTCTGTAACTTTCCTTCTCCACCCCAGTCTCCAAACTCTGCTGTCTGTAACAGTCCATCTGTACTGTAGTCTCAAACCTCTGCTCTCTGTAATGGTCCTTCTGCACCCCAGTCTCCAAACTCGGATTTCTGTATTAGTCCTTCTGCATGTCAGACTCCAAATTCTGCTCTCTGCAAGAGTTATGCTGCACCCCAATCTCCAACCTCTGCTTTCTGCAACAGTCCTACTGCTCCCCAGTCTCCAACCTCTGCTCTGTATCAATCCTACTGCACCTAAGTCTCCACGTCTTATCTCTGCAAAGGTCCTTCTGCACCTCAGTCACCAAACTCTGTTTTCTACAACACTTCTTCTGCACCCAAGTCTCCAACCTCTGCTCTCTGTAACAGTCTTCTGTTCCTCAGTCTCCAAACTCTGTTTTCTTTAATGGTCCTTCTGCACCACAGTCTCTAAACTCTGCTGCTGTAACAGTCTTTCTGCACATCAGTCTGCAACCTCTGCTTTCTGTATTAGTCCTACTGCACCCCAGTCTCCAAACTCTGTTCTCTGTAACAGTCCTTCTCCACTTCACTCTCCAAACTCTGCTCTCTGCAACAGTCCTGTGGCACCCCAATCTCCAAAAGCTACTCTCTGCAACAGTCTTTCTTAACCCCAGTCTCCAACCTCTACTCTCTGAAACAGTCCTTTTACACCCCAATCTCCAACTTCTACTCTCAGCAATAGTCCTTCTGCACCCAAGTCTCCAACCTCTATTCTATGAAACAGTCTTTCTGCACCCCAGTCTCCAACATCTGCTCTCCACAATAGTCCTTCTGCATCCCATTTTCCAATCTCTGCTTTCTGTATCAGTACTTCTGCACTCAAGTCTCTAACCACTGCTCTCTGTAACAGTCCTACTGCACCTCACACTCCAAATTTTGGTCTCAGCAACAGTCCTTTTGCACTCCAATCTCCAACCCCTACTCTCTGCAACAGTCTTTCTGCACCCTAGTCTCCAACCTCCTCTCTGCAACAGTCCTTCTGCACCCCAGTCTCCAACATCTGATCTATGTAACAGTCCTTCTCCAGCCCAGTCTCCAACCACTGCTCTCTGTAACACTCCTTCTGTACTGCAGTTTCCAAACTCTTCTCTCTGTAACTGTCCTTCTGCACACTAGTCTCCAACCCCTGCTTACTCTATGAGTCCTTCTGCACTCAAGTCCCCAACCTCTGCTCTCTGTACAGTCCTTCTGCACCTCAGTTTCCAAATTCTGCTGTCTGCAACAGTCTTTCTGCACCCCAATCTCCAACCTATGCTCTCTGCAACAGTCCTTTTACACCCAAGTCTCCAATCTCTGCACTCTGCAAAAGTCCTTCTACACCTCAGTCTCCAACCTCTGCTCTCTGCAATGGTCTTTCTACACCTCAGTCTTCAACATCTACTCTCTGTAACAGTCCTTCTGCACCTCAGTCTCCAACCTCTGCTCTCTGTAACAGTCCTTATATTTCGCAGTCTCCAACCTCTGTTTTCTGTAATTGTCCTTCTGCACCCCAGTTTCCAACCTCTGCTTTTTGTATCAGTCCTTCTGAACCACAGTCTCCAAACTCTGCTGCTGTAACAGTCCTTCTGCACCTCAGTCTGCAACCTCTGCTCTCTGCAATAGTTGTACTGAACCCAAGTCTCCAAACTCTACTCTCTGCAAAACTCCATCTCCACCCCAGTCTCCAACATCTGCTCTCTACAACTGTTCTTCTCCTCCCTTGTCTCCAACCTCTGCTCTTTGCAACAGTCCTTCTGCATCCCACAATCTCCAACCTCTTCTTTCTGTATCAGTACTTCTGCACCCCAGTATCCAATCTCTGCTCTCTTTAACAATCCTTCTCCACTTCAGTCTCCAACCTCTGCTCTCTGCAACAGTCCTGTGGATCCCCAGTCTTCAAATGCTACTCCCTGCAACAGTCTTTCTCCACCCAGTCTCCAACCTATGCTCTCTGCAGCAGTTCTCCTGCAACCCAATCTCCAACCGCTACTCTCTGCAATAGTCCTTCTGCACCCAAGTCTCCAACCTCTACTCTATGCAACAGTCCTTCTGCACCCCAGTCTCCAACATCTGCTCTCTACAATTTCTTTCTGCACTCCAGTCTCCAATCTCTGCTTTTTATATAAGTACTTCTGCACTCAAGTCTCTAACCACTGTTTTCTGTAACATTCCTTCTGCACTTCAGTCTCCAAATTCTGCTCTCAGCAAAAGTCCTTCTCAACCCCAATCTCCAACGTCTGCTCTCCGCAACAGTTTTTCTGCAACCCAGTCTCTAACCCCTACTCTCTGCAACAGTCCTTCTGCACCCCAATCTACAACCTCCTCTCTGCAACAGTGCTTTTGCACCCCAGTCTCCAACAACTGATCTCTTAAACAGTTCTTCTCCACCCTAGTCTTCAACCTCTGCTCTCTGTAACAGTCCTTCTGTACTGCAGTTTCCAAACTCTTCTCTCTGTAACTGTCCTTCTGCACACCAGTCTTCAACCCCTGCTTTCTTTATCAGTCCTTCTGCACTCAAGTATCCAAACTCTGATCTCTGTACAGTCATTCTGCTCCTCAGTCTCCAAATTCTGCTCTCTGCAACAGTTTTTCTGCACCCCAATCTCCAAACTCTGCTCTCTGCAACAGTCCTTCTACAGCAAAGTCTCCAACCTCTGCACTCCTCAAAGGTCCTTCTGAACCTCAGTCTCCAACCTCTGCTCTCTACAATGGTCTTTCTACAATTCAGTCTTCAACATCTACTCTCTGTAACAGTCCTTCTGCAGCTCAGTCTCCAATTTCTGCTCTCTGTATGATCCTTCTGAAAAGAAGTCTCTAAACTCTGCTTTCTGTAACCGTCCTACTGCACCCCAGTCTCCAAACTATGCTCTCTATAACAGGCCTTCTGCATACCAGTCTCCATCTTCTGCTCTCTGTAACAGGCCTTCTGCACCCAAGTCTCCAACCTCTGCTCTCTGTAACAGTCCTTCTGCACCCTAGTCTCTAAACTCTGCTCTCTGTAAGATCCTTCTGCACCCCTGTCTCCAAACACTGCTCTCTGTAACAGTTTTTCTCTATCTCAGTCTTCAACCTCTGCTCTCTAGAACATTCCTTCTATACCCCAGTATCCATTATTTCTCTATGGAACGATCCTTCTGAACCCCAGCCTCCGACCTCTGCTCTCTGCAACAGTCCTGTGGCACCCCAATCTCCAAATGTTTCTCTCTGCAACAGTCTTTCTCCACCCAGTCTCCAACCTCTGCTCTCTGCAACAGTTCTCCTGCAACCCAATCTCCAACTTCTACTCTCTGCAATAGTCCTTCTGCAACCAAGTCTCCAACCTCTACTTTATGCAACAGTCCTTGTGCACCCCAGTCTCCAACATCTGCTCTCTACAGCAGTTTTTCGGCACCACAGTCTCCAAACTCTGCTCTCTTTAACAGTTCTTCTGCACCTCACTCTGCAACCTCTGCTCTTTGCAACAGTTCTTCTGTACCCCAGTTTTCAACCTCTGCTCTCTGAAACAGTCCTTCCTCACCCAAGTCTCCAAAATATTCTCTCTGTAACAGTCCTTTTCCACTGCAATCTCCAACCTCTGCTCTCTGTAACAGTCCTTCTGTACTGCAGTCTCAAACCTCTGCTCTCTGTAATGGTATTTCTGCACCCCAGTCTCCAAACTCTGCTTTCTGTACCAGTCCTTCTGCACCCCGGTCTCTAACCTCTGGTCTCTGTAAGAGTCCTTCTGTACCTGAGACTCCAAGCTCTGCTCTCTGCAACAGTACTTCTGCGCCCCAATCTCAAACCTCTGCTCTCTGCAACACTCCTTCTGCACCTCAGTGTCCGAATTCTGCTCTCTGTACGATCCTTCTGAAACCCAGTCTCCAACCTCTGCTTTCTGCAATGATTCCTCTGCACCTCAGTCTTCAACCTTTGTTCTCTACAACACTTATTCTGCACCCCAGTGTCCATCCTGTGCTCTTTGTTACAGTCCTTCTGCACCACAGTCTGCATCCTCTGCTCTCTGCAATACTCCTTCTGCACCCCAGTCTCCAATCTCTGCTCTCTGCAACAGTCCTTCTGCACCCCAGTCTACAACATCTTCTCTCTGCAACAGTCCTTCCGTACCCAGGTCACCAAGGTCTGCTTTCTGTATCAGTCCTTCTGAACCCCAGTCTCCAACCTCTGTTCTCTGTAACAGTTTATTTGCACCTCCGTCTCCAACCTCTACTCTTTGCAGCAGTCCTTCTCCACCCCAGTCTCCAAACTCTGCTGTTGGCCACAATCCTTCTGGACGCCAATCTCTAACCTCTACTCTCTGCAACAGTCGTTCTACACACCAGTCTCCAACCTCTGTTTTCTTTAACAGGCCTTCTGCACCTCAGTCTGAAAACTCTGCTCTCTGCAAAAATCCTTCTGAACCCCAGTCTCCAACCTCTGCTCTCTGTAACAGTCCTTCTGTACCTCAGTCTTCAACCTCTGCTCTCTGTAACAGGTCTTCTACACCCCAATCTCCAAACTCTGCTTTCTGTAACAGGCCTTTTGACCCCGGTCTCCATTCTCTTCTCTCTTCAATGATCCTCTGCACCCCAGTCTCCAACCTCTGCTCTCAGCAACAATCCTTCTGCACCCCAGTCTTCAACCTATGCTGTCTTTAAGATCCATCTGCACACCTGTCTCCAACCACTGCTCTCTGAAACAGTTCTTCTGTACCGCAGTCTCCAACCTCTGGTCTCTGTAAGGGTCCTTCTGCACCTCAGTCTCCAACCTGTGCTCTCTGTAAAAGAACTACTGAACCCCAGTCTTCAGCCTGTACTCTCTGTAAAAGTCCTTCTGCACCACAGTCTCCAAACTCTGCTCTCTTTTACGATCCTTCTTCACCCCAGTCTCCAACCTATGCTTTCTGTAACAGTCCTTCTGTACCGCAGTCTCCAGCCTTTGTTCTTTGTCAGGGTCCTTATTCACCACAGTATCCAACCTCAGCTTTCGGTATCCAAAGTTTTCCACCACAGTCTCCAAACTCTGCCCGCTGTAACAGTCCTTCTGCAACTCAGTCTGCAACCTCTGCTCTGCAACAGTCCTTCTACACCCTAGTTTCCATCCTCTGCTCTCTGCAACAGTCATTTTGCACCGCAGACTCCAACATCTGTTCTCTGAAACAGTTCTTCTCCAACCCAGTCTCCAACCTCTGCTCTCTGTAACAATCCTTCTGTACTGCAGTCTCCAACCTCTGCTCTCTGTAAGGGTCTTTCTGCACCCCAGTTTCCAAACTCTGCTTTCTGTATCAGTTCTTGTGCACCCCAGTCTCCAACCTCTGCTCTCTGTAACATCCTTCTGCAACCTAGTCTCTAAACTCTGCTCTCTGTAATAGTTTTTCTGGACCCCAGTCTCCAAACTCTGCTCTCTGTAACAGGCCTTCTGCAGCACAGTCTCCAATCTCTGATTTCTGTATCAGTCCTTCGGCACCCCAGTCTCCAACCTGTGCTGTCTGCAATGATCCTTCTGCACCCCAGTCTTCAACTTCTCCTCGCTGCAACAGTCCTTGTGCACCCCAGTCTCCAACATCTGCTCTTTGCAAAAGTTCTTCTGTACCTCAGTCTGAAAACTCTGCTCTCTACAACAATCCATCTGAACCCCAGTCTCGAACTTCTGCTCTCTGTAACAATCCTTCTGTACCTCAGTCTTCAACCTCTGCTTTCTGTAAAAGCCTTCTGAAACCCAGTCTGCAAACTCTGTTCTCTGTAACAGTCCTTCTGCACCACAGTCTCCAACTTCTGCTCTGTGTAACAGGCCTTCTGCACTCAAGTCTCCAACCTCTGCTCTCTGTAAGAGGCCTTCTGCTCCCCAGTCTCCAAACTCTACTCTCTGCAACGAGCCTACTGCATTCTAGTCTCTAACCTCTGCTCTCTGCAACATTTCTTCTGCACCTCAGTCTCCAACCTCGCTCTCTGCAACGGTCCTTGTACACCTCAGTCTCCAAAGTCTTCTCTATGTAACAGTCCTTCTGAACCAGAGTCTCCTACCTCTGCTCTCTGTAACGTATTTCTGCACCCCAGTCTCCAAAACCTGCTTTCTCTGTCAGGCTTTCTGCACCCCAGTCTTTAAACTCTGTTTTTTGTAACAGTCCTTCTGCACCCCAGTCTCCAACCTCTGCTCTCTGTAACAGTCCTTCTGAACCGGAGTCTCCTACCTCTGCTCTCTGTAACGGTCGTTCTGCACCCCGGTCTCCAACATCTGCTTTCTCTTTCAGTCCTTCTGCACCCCAGTCTCCAACCTCTGCTTTCTGTAACAGTCTTTCTGAACCCCAGTCTCCGGCCTCTGCTCTCTGTAACAGTCCTTCTGAACCGGAGTCTCCTACCTCTGCTCTCTGTAACGGTCTTTCTGCACCCCAGTCTCCAACTTCTGCTTTCTCTATCATTCCTTCTGTACCCCAGTCTTCAACCTCTGCTCTCTGCAACATTTCTTCTGCACCCCAGTCTCCAACCTTCACTCTCTGTAAGATCCTTTTGCACACCAGTCTCCTACCTCATCTCACTGAAACAGTCCTTCTGTAACCCAGTCTCCAATCTCTGCTCTCTGCAAAGGTCCTTCTGCACTCCAGTCTCCAACCTCTGTTCACTTCAACAGTCCTACTTCACCCCAGTCTCAAACCTCTGCACTCTGTAACAGTCCTTCTACACCCCAGTCTCCAACCTGTGCTCTCTGAAACAGTCCTTTTTCACCTCATTCTCAAACCTCTGCTCTTTGAAAGATCCTTCTGCAACCCAGTCTCCAAACTCTGCTCTCTCTAACAGTCCTTCTGCACCCCAGTCTCCAAACTTCGCTCTGTAGAACAGGCCTTCTTCCCCCCATTCTCTAACCTCTGCTCTCTGTAAGATTACTCCTGAAACCCAGTCTCCAATGTCTACTCTCTGCAACAGTCCTTCTGCACCAAATTCTCCAACATCTGCTCTCTGCAACAGTCCTTCTATAACCCAGTCTTTAACTTCTGCTCCCTGAAACAGTTTTTCTACCTTCCATTCTCCATACTCTGCTTACCCCAACAATCTTTCTGCACCCCAGTCTCCAAACTCTGCTCTCTATAACAGTTTTTCTGCACCCCAGTCTTTAAATTTGCTCTCTGTAAAAGTCCGTCTGTACCGCAGTCTCCATACTTTGTTCTTTGTAAGGGTCCTTATGCACCCCAGTATCCAAACTCTGCTTTCTGTATCCGTCGTTTTCCACCCAAGTCCTCACACTCTTCCCTCTGTAGCAGTCCTTCTGCAACTCAGTCTGCAACCTCTGCTCTCTGCAACAGTCCTTCTATACCCGAGTCTCCATCCTCTGCTCTCTGGAACAGTCGTTTTGCACCCCAGACTATAACATCTGCTCTCTGAAACAGTTCTTCTCCAGCCCAGTCTCCAACCACTGCTCTCTGTAACATTCCTTCTGTAGTGCAGTCTCCAACCTCTACTCTCTGTAAGGGTTTTTCTGCACCTGAGTCTTCAACTTCTGTTTTCCTTAACAATCCTTTTCCACCTCAGTTCCCAATCTCTGACCTCTGCAATGGTCCTTCTGCACCCCAGACTCTAACCTCTGCTGTCTGAAACCATACTTTTGCACCATTGTCTCCAACCTCTGCTCTCTGCAAAAGTCTTACTGAACCCCAGTCTGCAACATCTGCTCTCTGCAACAGTCCTTCTGCACGTCAGTCTGAAAACTCTCCTCTCTGCAATGATCCTTCTGTACCACAGTCTCCAAACTCTGCTTTCTGTAACAGTCCTACTGCACCTCAGTCTTTAACTTCTGCTCTCTGCAATAGTTCTTCTGCACCCTAGTCTTCAACATATACTCTCTGAAACAGTCCTTCTATACCTCTGTCCAAATGCATAGAATGAGACCTGAACTATTGCTCAACTTCAAAAAATCAACTCAAAATGCATTAAAGACCCAGGCACTAGACCAGAAATTATGCAGTTTCTAGAAAAAAAACAAAGTCAATACTCCAACCTACAGGCAGAGGCAATGACTTTCTCAATAGGATGCCAAAGCTCAGGAGAAAACACCAAACGTTAGCTAATAGGATGGCATGAAATTAGGAAGGTTCTGCACAGTAAAAGAGACAATTAGAATATGAAGAGAGAACCTACAGAAAGGGAGAAAATCTTTATTAGGGGCTCTTATAAAAGAGGATGAATATTCAGAATATTAACAAAGAACTCAAAAAAATTAACATCAAACCCACAATTATTAAATAACCCATTTATCATATAACAGAATTACCAAATGAAAAACTAAATGAACTAAACAGACACGTCTTAGAAGAAAATATGTGAGTGGCCAACAAATATATGAAAATACTTGCAAGTCAAGACTTCCCTGAGATTTCATCTCACTTCAGTGACAAAGGCAACCACCATGAATACAAACAGAAACCAGTGTGACAAGGAGAGAATTGGAGAGAAAGGAGCACTCTCACCCTGTTGGTGGGCATGTAAATCAGCAAAACCACCACGGAAATCGGGATGGAGGCTCCTCAAGAGTAGCCATGGACCACCCTGCGACTCAGCTCTACCTCTGCTTGGTATTTATCACAGCGGATCGAAGTCATCATACTATAATGACACATACATGCCCATGAACCAGCCGAGGTGACATCAGTGGACAAATGGATAAAGAACATCTGGTATATGCACACTGGAATTTCATTCAGCCATAAAGAAGAACAAAATTGTGTCATGCTGGAAGATGGATGGATCTTCAGAACATTAAGGGAAATAAGCAACTCAGAAAGTTAAGGGCCGTATGTTTTTTCTCTGTTAAAGCTAGAGGGGAAAAAGGAAGGAAAGTTGGAAAGGGAGTCTCATCATGAAAGTTGAAGGAAGATCATTAGAGTCAAGTCACCAGGGGAGGAGGTGAGGAAAAGGAAAATATTGGAATGATATTTGCCAAAGTTCACGGTTATTTTGTGTGCATGTTCAAATATGTGTCAGCAAATCCCACCATTATGGACCACTACAATGCACCAATGAAGTTTGAAAAGAAGAGTTTCACATTACATAGGACAGGCACTATTCTAGGAGGGTGCCCATTTTTTCCCATCTATAAATACCACGATCATTTACCACTGTCAAAAATCTCTACAGAATCAAATGTTCTGATCACTGCTCCACCACATGGCCTCTTCTACTTCAGGGTCCCCTTATTCTCACTGAAATCAGAGAGCCCATTTAAACGATGCCATCTGTTAATGTCTTCCCCGGCTGCCGAGGACAGCGGCTGCGGGTTTCACAAGGATCTGGTGCTGCCTTCTGAACGCATGTCCACGAGGCCTTTGCAAAGGCTGGTGCTCCAGGCCCTCCTACAGATCCAGCTGTGAGGCCAGGTAAGGGGACACATAACACGCCATCCAACACCTTATTTATTTCTGATCACCATCCTCTCCATTATTCCAGGATCATATTTGTCATTGAACTTAAGCAAACACTGAGTCTAGATTTCAGTCCATCAACCAAAGAAAGTCTAATAGCCACTTTCCATGGCTCAGGAAAATCCTTGGCCCTAACATTTCTGGTGATTATGTCCCTGTGACTGCATTCAAGATGATCCAGCAATATGTCCTGACTTCTTTGGTCTAGAAGACTCAAATAAATTCTCTTATATATTCTTAAGGCTCCTATTAACAAAATAAAGTAAAATATTTACCTTTTATTTTGGTGTTACCCTTATACTCTCCTGGGCTATATTTTATACTCTTACCTGAGGCGTTCTAGGATCAGACCCCAATTAAGAGTCTGGTGACAATGTGGGATGATGGATGAGCATCTTAAAGACAATTGGGCTGGGGATGTGGCTCAAGCAGTAGTGCGCTTGCCTGACACGTACATGGCCCAGGTTCGATCCTCAGCACCACATACCAACAAAGATGTTGTGTCCACCGAGAACTAAAAAATGAATATTAAAAATTCTCTCTCTCTCTCTCTCTTTCTCTCTCTCTCTCTCTCTCCCTCTCTCTCTCTTCTCTCACTCTCTCTTATAAAAAATTCTCTCTCTCTCTCTCTCTCTCTCTCTCTCTCCCCTCTCCTCTCCTCTATTCTCTCACTCTCTCTTAAAAAAAAAAAGACAACTGCCCAGGTAGAGTCACCATAGGGTCTTCAATTAAGGGAAAGCTAGTCTCCTCGGGGGAGGAGGGGCTGCTTCTGACAGCAAAGAGGGTTAATGGAGATTTCAGGGTTCAAGGCTCTGAGATTTACCTAATTCCACTGGTATTTTGCCATTCTAATTAAGAGAGTCTCAATCATTCTTCCATTAATGTACTAATTGACATAAGGGAGACCTGGAGAAATTGTGTATTTGTAATTTTCTTTGTACTGCTGCAATTTGGAGAATTGGATGTTTTATTCTGATATTAACCTTTATCAGTTTCCAGAGAGAAAATATTTCTGATGATCTGAACCTGACTTGAAGGAGGAATATAATGCTTGAACATATCATTTTCTTTCTGTAAGTCTCCCACTCCAATCAGTAACAGCAGTCTGTAGTCATGTTGTAATGTTCATTCCCACCCTGAAGGTCGATGGTGTTATTCCAAAGCTCAGTTTTCCATAGACATTTGATTTCAGGCCACGATAACTTAAAGTCTCTGTTTGGTCATTGCACACCAGGAATTATCAGGTCTCCTTTCCCATGGGCTGTGACATCCTCAACATATTCAATTCCCTCAGGTCAGACATCCAAACTACCTCCTCAGATCTGTTATCTAACCATCTCTGATGTAAACCACTATTGTGGTTAGTGCCACCGTGGTCAGGTAGAGATGAAGAACGACTCTTGATGGCTCAGGGTAGAGGAAGTTGACACAGAAAAACGTTATAAAATGGTTGGGAGATCTGGAAGAAAAAAGAAAAATAGGGCAGGTGACACCAACCTGTATATGGAAACCCTAACTTCCCTGGAAAGAGACGCTGATTCCACGCTACTGTGACCCACATTCAGGAACAGCTGTCTAGGAGCCTGCACACACAGCTCCTGGCACCAAGGAGATTAGTTCCTGCCTCTTCATGGCTGGTTTGCTGCTGCTGCTATGGGAGCCAAAAGAACCCGCTTTCTTCCTTTCTTTGCTTCCTCTCTGCCTAGTGTTTGGCTGATTTTGAAGAACCTCCTAAAATGGAGGCCTGCAGGCAGGGGAGTGTGGGAAACGAGGTTCTCATACTTTCTCTCTCTCTCTGGTGTGGGGAGAACACAGAAGGACAGAGATGGTGCTGAACACCGACACAAGGTGTCCGACACACTTGAACCTGATAGAGGGAAAAGGGAGTTTGTGAAAAGAGTGGAGAGAAAGGAGTATCAAAGATTTTAAAGCGGGAGTTGGAGTTGAAGCTTCAGATACAGACTCTCTAAACAGGTGCCTAAAAGTCTCTGGGAGGCATCTTTTTTCAGATGACTGTATACTCCAGTTTGAAGATTGGTCTAGATTTTGATCGTGCAAAGGGATGCACACCCTCCAGCCAGCTTCTTCAGGGCACTCTGTACCTCGTTGCTTCTAAGGCTGTAAATGACGGGGCTCAACAGGGGGCTCACCACACAGAAGAGCACAGAGACCAGGGTGTCCATGTCCAGCCTTCTCTGGGCCTGTCATAGTGGAAGTTGGCTGTTCCATAGAAGACCACCACGACAGTGAGGGGGGATGCACAGGTAGAGAAGGCCTTCCTTCTTCCCTGGGCAGAGGGAATCCCCAGGATGGCCGCCATGATGAGTGCGTAGGAGCCTGCAGTGAAGAGGCAGGGGCTCAGGCCCATGGTGGCATTGACAACGTGGAGCGCAGACTCGTTGACAGAGGTGTCTGAGCAGCAGAGCTTCAGGAGCAATGGGGTGTCACAGAGAAAGTGGCTGAACTGGTGGGGCCCACACAGAGTAAGTGTGATGGCCAGCACCGTGTGTGTGACCAAATTCACCAGCCTACACAGCCAGGACCCAGTCACCAGGCCAACACAGACCTTCACACTCATGATGACTGGGTACTGAGGACGATGGCAGGTGGCCACACAGCAGACATACTGGCCACACAGCCAGTAAGAAGCCTTCTGTTCCAGCACTTGTCACCAAGAAGAAGATCTGGGAAAGGCAGCCCTTATAAGAATTGGCCTTCTTCTCCCAGAAGTTCACCAGAAGTACTGGGAGGGTAGTGGATGTTTAGCAGACGTCCAAGAAGCTCAAATTGCTGAGGAAAAAGTACATTGGAGTGTGGAGAGCAGGACTAACCCTGGTGGCCACTATTATGAGCATGTTCCCCAGGAGAGTAGTCAGGTAAATGACCAGAAAGAGCAGAAAGAACCAGCCCTGTAGGTTGGAGTGGTTGGAAAATCCCAAGAAGATGAATTCAGTGACAAATGATTGATTGCTCATTTCCAATAGTATCATAGCTACAAAACAGAGAAAAAGAGACCATGACGAGAAAGGACTGAGAGCACCCCAAACAGGCTTGTTAATCTGCAGCAACATGAAAAATAATATTGTATATAGAGATGCCTGGACTCTGGAAAGAGACGTATAGGAGTGACTTTAGAGAGAGCATAACTTCTCACAGACTTATGCATGAGTGCTCTTTTGTAAGAATAAATGGATACTTGGTCAAAATGCACAACCAGCTATCAACCCCTGTGTCTCATTGAATTTGCAGTATCTCCCTCCTAACACTGTGTTTCACTGTGATTAATTTTTTTTTGTATGTCTGTTATTTCAAGTAATAAGTTTTCATTTTGGAAAAATGAAGAAAATGCAGAAAGTTATTCAGAAGAATAGAACATTTTACAAAATCAAAGCTCTCTTTGCATTCATCCCATTATACCTCTATCTATCATTAAATTATCCAAAGCAAAATTTCCCAATATTGTTGTACTTTATTTAGTTGTTTGCCTTTCAATCTTACTTTCCTAACATGAAATTAAGTTAATATCTCCCTCTTTATTGAACATAGAAACCTTCCATTCCATTTACTATCATAAATATTGGAATAGAAGCTTTCATACATATGTATCTGTGATCATCTCTGATTATTTCCTAAAAGTAAAATTATAAGTCACCTGCTTTTAAATACATTGATTTATTTTTTTTGTAGAAACTTTTATTTTTTTTAAGTTTTATAAGATACAAGAAATTTTGACAAATGATATATACTTAGGTATTTTTCTTTCTTTGTATTATAAGATTTACCTCACCAAACATTACATTTCCTGAAAAAAAAAATGATTGATACAGTTACTGGTTTTTTATCATGTTACCCATGCTAATTTGTGATCCATTGTTTTGAACTAAAATTTCTTTTACTTTTTCAATCTTAAATGAAAAATATTATAGTAAAACAGTAGGCTCTTGGTCCAGATAGATGTGGATTGAAATTCATCTGTTGTTTACTAGATGTTGTTTGTAAAAAAGTCAGCTCATCTCTATTCCTCAGTTTGTTCTTTGCTTAGGATATAAATGATGTCTATTTCACAACTGCTGAAAAAAGTTTTGAGATAATATAAGCTATGTGTCTGGCACATTACATTTACTCAATGCCTTGTATCAAGTTAGAAAATGTCTATCAATTTTTTACTCGTAGTTTTTTTTTTGTTTGGTGTATGTGTGCTGGGTTTTGAATTCAGAGCCTTATGCATACTAACCATGCACTCTACCACTGGACTTTGCCCCTAGTTTCATTTAGTTATAGTTTTTATCATATATAAATATTGAATTTTCTTATTTTTTCTACATCTATTGAAATGATATATATTTTTTCTTATTTAATCTGTTACTATGGAAATTCGGTTGATTAAATTTTTGAATATTGAACAAGCCTTGCATTCTGGGATTAATCTCAATTGACTGTAATGTTATCCTTATTCTATATGGCTGAGTTCAGTTTGTTAATATTGTTCCCTGCTTGCTTTTGTGTATTCTATTTTCGCTGTTCTCCAGAGATAATCTATTTCTTGAAGAATTTTCAGCTGTATTCTACTGTTATTTTCAGTCAATGCATGTTAGTGGACTAGTGGGAAACAGAGAAGGGATTTCTGATGTTTCCACGAAGCCCTGCCTTAGGTACTGTAAACTCAGTCACAGAAATATAGCCTTCACAATGATCCACTTTCTAGTAATATGGCTGAGCCTAGTTCTTATTCCTCCCGACGTTAGACATTTCGGCCTGTTTCTTTGCATAACTGCAAAGGTTTTCCGTTTAGTGTCCTAATGTAACAGTTTCTGTTACTCTTGCCCCTGGAGATTACAGCTTTTGTTCTATGCAAAAAATCATGAAATGGGTCTGGGAGGTGTTTTGGCTGCTGTTGCTATTCTTTGTCCCTCCACCTATCCAAGAAATAATACCGTTACAGACACTTTCTCAGAACACTTCCCTATCTTCCTGGGAGCATTTGGTGGAATCCATGGAGTAAAAGAAAAAATACAAACATCTTATGTCTATAGCCCTCTGGGTCTTTATGCTCTTAAACCAGTCTATACTAAGTCTTTAGCAATACATTAACTATTTTTTATTTGAGTTTTTTTTTTATAAATAAACTCCTATGTATCTAGGGGTTCTCCCATAGTTAAAAAAATGCCTGGATTATTTTGGTTGCTTATCTCTCCCCAGACTTCGGTTAGTTGTTTGCCTTATAATCTTCATCCCTAATAAAGTCAAGAAAAGTCATTAATTTGCATTTTCTTCTGCTCTTTTTGGTTATTATAATGATGAAAACAACATGCTTTCTAGCTATTTCGATAGATACTCAAGGTGAAATTTAAAGTCTATACACTTACTTTTCAAAAATATTTAGTAATTTCTAATTTAGTTAAATATGTAGTTATTCTATTCAAAACATTCCCATTCCTAGCATATTTCCAAGGAAATTAATGCACAGTTCACAAAAATTCTTGTGTAAAAATTCATAATAACTCAAACAAATATTATGCCTTCAGCAGAAGGACAGAAGACAAATCACGGTTTATCATGCAGTGGAATAATTCAGTTACTTTAGAAACACAAATACTGAAACATTAATAACATTGACAAACCTAAAAACAATTTTCTGAATTAAAGAAGCCAGATACAAAATACATACTCTATGTTTCCTTTAAATAAACTTCAAAAATTAGCAGAACAGCTATAATGGTCAAGTAATAATGGTGGTCTTTTTTTTTTTTTTTTGGAGCTCAGGGGTGATATCAGTTGAAGCATGAAGGAATTTTCTAAAGTTATGAAAATGTTTTGTATCCTGATTTTTGGTAGTTCATATATATGTAAAATATTATAAACCTGTACAATTTAGATCTGTGTACTCTTTGAGTACAAATTATAGTTCAAATTTTAAAAATAGCCTTATTTTAAAAATAAGTAATTAATGGGGAAGAGTGGTACCTGCCTGTAATCCTAGGTACTTGGGAGACTAAGGAAGGAGGATCATAAATTTGAAACTCTGCAAGGCCCTCCACCCCAAATAATAGAAAAGGCTGGGCATATAACTTCATGGTAGAGTGGCACTGGCTTCAATCTCCAGTACTGCAGTAAGTAAGTAAGTAAATTGATAAATAGAAGTGAAAGCATTTTTTCAAGATGATTTTTAACTCTGGATTGGTTAGAACCACATCTAAATATTTTTTAGGTCTCTAAGAGGTTAAGTATTTTCTCCCATTTTTTGCATTTCTCTACTTCTTTTTTACCACAGTGATAGTCCAGGACATATCACATTTTACAAGTGACATCAGTTGTTTCCTGATCACCATTTGTTTGAAGCAGTGAATGTGTTTGGTGGGTGCATTTGGTCTGTATCACAGATACAAAGCCTTGCTCACCATGATGGATGGGCGTGTGCATGTGTGTGTGTGTGTGTGTGTGTGTGTTATTGGTTGTGGGATTGGTCTTGACTGAGAACACTGTCTTATTGTTAGTGGGATGGCAAGTTGGCATCTCAGGCAACATTGATGGCAGAAATCTCAAAGAATATAGCAGGAATCTGCCATCTAAGGCTCAAAAAGCTCAGAAAACTTGGTTCTCCTAATTGCTATAAATGGAAAGATTCTTACTATTGAGCTTCTCTGAGAGCTGCATCACACTGGGGCAGAAGGAGGGAACCTATTTCCATAGAGATGTACCCTGTTTCTATGGAGACTCCAGCTAGGCTTCAAGGGGCTGGTGGGATAGTACCAGTGGATGCTGCCAACCCCTGGGTCATTCTGAGGAGCCTGCTACTTCAGGGAAGGTGGCAGGGTATCAGCCTATGGGGCCGGACTAGGCTCTGTGAAGCTGTGTCAGGCCTGATTTCTAAGCAAGGTACTTGGGAATAGAAACCTCGGAAAACGTCCCACCCCCCACCATGCCATGGGCCACCAGAGAGCCCAGGTGTGTCTCTGGAAGCCAGGATTGTGTATGAGCATGGACATCAATGATTGCAGAGTATCAAAAATAGGGGACCATAAATCTCTTTCAGGTGAGTGCAGACTGAAAACAGGGACATCTGGAGGGAGATAGACTGGGTTTCAGAATATCATCAGATCTCTAGGTCTAGAACACTCAGATAGACCCACTCATGGAATTGTGCATGTGAGTCCAAGGAGCAGGGGTCGATAACTGTGAAACCTGGTTCCCCAGGTTTTAGACACACCTGTTTAGTTCAAAAGAGTGATCTGAGTGCTAAAACAAGATCAAAATGAAGTGGTCTTTATCTGAAGACGTGCTGTGTTGAAGGTCGGAGAAAATCTCTGAAGCCCTCATGGAGAAGGATATGGAGAACTTTTAAGTCCTAGTTGAAGAGGACACGGTAAAGACAACAAATCAGTTTGGGCAGGCTGGCTAGCTGGTGGCATCACTCAGGAAAACAGAAATATGTGAGGAATAATAGATGTAGAAGAGGCTTTGGTGGATTTGATTAGAGTAATGTTGAATGTGATTTATCTGTGGGATAATCACGTGGAAATGCCCTTCACAGACAGCCTAGAACTGCAGGTGTGGATTTGGGAGTCATTGTCTTGAAAGCAACTGTTACAGCAAAGGGTGAATGTGAAATCTACCAGTAGAATAGAGAAAGTAGAGAAGAAAATAGAGAAAGTAGGGATTCTTGTGATACTTGGTGTTCACGAAAATTGTAGTAAAAGTTTATCCAGAAATGACTAAAAACACCACACTATCTAGTTCAGTTGTAGGTATCGCATTCTCTAAATAATTTTCCTAAAGAAGAGGTTACCTTATTAGCATTGATTTACAATAAATCAACTTTGAAATGGAGCTGGAAGCTACATGTACATGACATTTCTTATGTTCTCTGTTTTGTCTATCAACTACCTGGATGAACTTCAAGTCATTTAGAAATCAGTGACATGTACTTTTTTTTAACTGCCCGTATCAAAAAGATCAATATGACAATCTCTTTTATAGGTAGATATCTAGATGTTTTCAGAAAAAGAAATAAAATTCCACATAGAAGGCAGTTCCAGCAGATTTTACTATGGGAAATTGGTACATGGTCTGTGGATGTGTAAAAGGGAAAACTAAATGTAAATGTTCAGGGATTTAAAAATACAATCACTGAAGTTGTGCATACTGCTATTGTAAAGGTCTTAAATATAAAGGTCAGTTCAGGAGGGACAATTTCATTGGGCATTGAAAAAAATCTTCCAATGTATTTTTATATAATTTTATCTACATGTAAGTTTTTTTTTTGGTTTTACTGGCTAATTTCTTGTAGGTCACAGGTGTGGGGTAGGGTGAAGGATGATACACAAACAATTTTCCTTATCCTCTATGCTCTTTATTAATGTAGGGCCTTAGATTGAATCATCATCCTGGTCAAAATTAGAATCCATTATTAACAATCATAACTCATGAATGACACTTTGTGACACAATATGCACTTACTCCTTAAAATTTATATAATGCAGCATAGGAATTAGATCAACTTAATAGTAAACCCTCTGCTCTGCAATAATAATAACCATAATCATCATAACCATCTAGGGAATATTTCATAGAAAAATAATTTGAGTGTGAGTCTTCTTAGATTGCTTCAATACACATAAATGCCTGACTTTAAAAACCTTGTTTAATGTAGTTTAAAAGTGGCATGTTTTCTGTAAAGTTAGATTGAATTTCGGATAATCCATTCTATCAACTAAGTGAATTTCTTTGAAAAGATCAATTTTTACATACCTGAATCCAATCAGGATTTTTCAAATTGAGTAACGAATAGAGACACACATTAGATAAAAATACCTAACACTTATTAAACGCCTAAAAGACTTTTACATGCATTAACTTATTTGGTTTACATAAGAACCTATAAGATAACCAATTATCCCCATTTTACAGAAAAAAGAATTGAAATTAATGCACAATATATTAATGCAAGTAGGGAAGCATCAATGAATTCCTTTAATTTGCATAATGTACATTAATTTGTACAATTAATATGTATTAACAATTATGATTTAAGATACAAAAAAGAAATTGACTCAGAGAATTTATCATGTAATAACTATTATTTGTAGTGATACTTTGTTACCTGATGATAATAACATATATTAGTAAACTGTCTTATTGTCTTCAATGCCCAGACATTCTTGTCTTTGGTTCTAATAATTCATTGCACATGATTAATAGGCCAACACAGCTTTCATTAAAATTCCAAATATCAGGGCCTTAAGAAGCTTAAAGTATTTAAATTTCAATAGAAAGTCGGTGCTTCAGTTAAGCACAACTAATTTTAAAATCTAAATACAAACAAAATAAATTATGTAAGTCTAGAGTCTTAAAGAAGAACATTTTTTTTTTGCTTTGGCAATAAATGAAATGTTTTGCTGACTAACATTAGGGATTCATTTCCTCAAACGAAAAAAAAAATGGGCATGACAAAAAAGGAGAATGGTGAAACCCTATCAATCAGGAACTTGATCTCAATAGCACAAGCCAATGATTTAAATTTTAAATCCAATCAGTTTCAGTAAATTGCTTAAACCACATCACACACACACACACACACACAGAGCAAGGTTTATACAGAAAAAATATCTGAATGATTTCAGGTGCTTGTGGCAATTTGAATTTATTACTGTGAAATCTATGAGCTATCTGGCCTGGCCAAGAGTTGTCCTCATATCCTTTCATGTGGTGTATCTATGAGCTATCTGGCCTGGCCAAGAGTTGTCCTCATATCCTTTCATGTGGTGTGGGTGCTTGGAGCCAAGGGAAAGATTAGAGGTCATTGTGCAGAACAGTTGGCCTCAGTCAGTGTGTTCCAAGTGTTCCAGTGATGCTGGTCCAAGGACACACTTTGGGGGAGGCTGGGCTCTTTCACCTAACAGGCAGAGATGCCCTTACCTCGAACTGGTAGGTTTAAAATCTTAACAAATTCACCAGAAAAAAGACTCCCTCCTGTCTTGGAGATTCAGCACTCAATTCAGCATTTAACATCTATTTCAGTTCTGTTTTTTGGGGGCTGGGGAGTATGGGGGCAGTTACCAGAGATTGAACTCAGGGGCTTGATCACTGAGCCACATCCCCAGCCCTGTTTTATATTTTATTTAGAGACAGGGTCTCACTGAGTTTCTTGGTGCCTTGTTTTTGCTGAGGCTGTCTTTGAACCCACTATCCTCCTGCCTCAGCCTCCTGAGCTGCTGGGTTACAGGCGTGCACCACTGTGCCAGCTCTTTCAGTTCTTTTTATTTCACCTGTGCTTCTTCTAGCATAAAAAAGAAAGGGAAGACAAATTATTACCTTTTATGATATTTCAGAGCCTTCTATTTATAAAATTCTTCAAAATAAAAAATCCTCTTTTCCATTTAAGATTTTTTAAATTTCTTTTCTTGGTAGTGGTTAGTTTCAATTCAAACCAATTTTGTTCCTATATAGGGTCTAATTTAGTTCTAAGCCAGATCTACTAAGAAACCCAGAGAGGATAAGATCTGATCCCTGTCCTACTGCGCCCCTCCCCTGACTCAGGCAATGGCAAGATCCTACTGAGGTGGATGGCACAAGGCGTCCATCCTCTGGAGGAGCGCAGTATGTTTCTGGGAATGGGCTGATTTGTTTTTGTATTCCTTTAATAAGTACAGTTTTGATTTCTCATATGACCATTAAGTATAAAGGAAAAATCATGACTTTCCCAATTAATGCAACTACTTCTAAAGCATAGATCGGTTTGCTCTAAATGCAATGATTCAGCTGTGGAGTGTAAATTGTTAATGTCTAAAAAAAACTCCCTGTATTCCTGTCAAGGAAGTTTTTGAGAAATTAAATTCAAATCTAGAGAAGGAAAATTAATGTCAAGAAGATAGATTAGTGCTTAGTACTGGGCAACTAGTTTTTCTTCCTGTGCACAATGGTTTGTGCTCTTACTTTTGTTTGATTACAAGTAATAACAAATCAACTACTTGCCGTAACCATGGCACCGGTTGCAGTCAGTAAGTCAAGAAAGAATAGTCAAGGTATAAGCCAATAGTTTGGGACATTTGTAACTATTATTAAAAGTTAACTAAGCAGAAACAGCTCAAAGCAAAACTCGAACTGAAAGTACAAATGCTTGCTTATGCATAAGCCAAGATACATTCTTCTATTCTAATTGTAGCTACGTAATATTTGTTTTGTTTGAATAATGATTCCTGTTTTGTAACCACAAAGTACTGTAAGCCTGCCAAAATGAAAAGCATATATGATCAACTTCACAAGTAAAGATTGGGATCAACACCTTCACTTTGGTGTCTGTGTTGTTTCTCCACCCCCTCTTTCGCCGAATCCTCACCATCCGTTCGTCTCCTGAGACCCCCTGTTGGAGCTGGTCTCTGACACTCTCCTTCAACCAACTTACAATCTAATTGGAAGATGAACTCAATATGTGCAGGAAACTTGGTAACAATTCTATGTAATCTACAAATAATCATTATTTTCCCTTAGTGTTTGCTTGGGCAGCTCTGGGAATGGAGCACTTAATACTTGTCAAAGCCCCTCATTCCATCTTGAATATGCGCTCCTCCAGGTCCTAGTTGGGCCTCTCAATTGTGTTCTATACACTAGGGAAACAACTTGTGTAAATGTGCACTCAGTAAAGGTTTGAAGAATGAAGAAGGTCTGTCAAGTACATCCATGGAGCAGAGTTTTTTAAAGATTCTTTAAAGACGGTACTGTGTGGGACCTAAAGGATCTAACAAAGACTTGACAGAGGCGAGAGAACATTTCTGTTCAGTGGTTCTGGTGCAGATATCTTGCTGAGAAAAATAAAGCCTCTGTGGGCATAAGTGAGGCAGCATAGCAAAGCGGCTTCTGAGGAACTCAGTGTCCCTTATTAAGACCATCGGCGCAGTTCCCACAGAACAAGCAGCTCTGCATCTTTTTTTCCTAATCAGTCATCTCAAATTCAGGTGACCGAGAGTGAAGTCACTTATGAGTGACCCCAAAATATAATATTTCTAAAGGAGGGGGGTTGTGTATGAAGTAGATTACTCACAAGCTTCAGGGATTTATTACAGTTAATAAATTGCTTGCTACTCCCCTCCCCAAGCATCCATATGTTGTAAGATAAAGATGAAAACCCCTGGTTAGTGAATGAATACGTTTCTAAACATAACTTCTTCTACAATAATGATTTTTATTTAAACAGATATTTTGGTAGGTCTATTGTTATGCTATATTGTATAATAATGGGAATGTGTCCCTATACTTTCTCCCTAAAAATTATTCCTTTCTGTCCTGCTCATCAAAAGCAGAGTATTAACACTAAGCATTATCTATTGTTTACCATAAGTAATTTTTCACAGTCATCATCTCACTTAAGGAAGTTAGGAATCCGAGCGTTTCTGGTTATGTTTTGGGTTTTTTTTCAGTACTGGAGGCATCATGCTAAATCCCTCAGGTTTTGTGATAACCTCTCAAGTTTTTTTCTACTCTGGCAATACAAGTAGTATTGTGGAAACTTAGACACACATAGAAAAGGTGCTACGATAAGTCATTACATAAATGCCATCAAAATGTTAATGAAAATATGTACAATATTCTGTAATATGTTTTTAAGGTGTAGGTATATCCTGATTCTGGGATAGTGTTTTTGAAAATTGTGATGGTAAATAAACTACTTACCAGCAACTCTCACAGAGAGGTGTAGATTTTTGGTTTTTGTGTGGCCCTTGCTGCTCTCCATACTAGCACCTGGGCTGCAAAGAAAGCTCTTGGTAAAACTGGCTGTATGTCTCCATTCACCAGAAAACGGACCTGTTATTCTGAAAGTTGCCTGTCCCATATCTGTGGCCTCATGAAGGAGTCAAAATCCTCTGATCTCTCACAATTCATTTTCCTGTGATGGACATTTATAGAGGTCTGGGGCCGACCTGTTTGAAATATGCATCGTGCCTTTTCTCTGCAGCTGCTCTGGGACTCCTCAGTGTGCAAACACAACTCAAGGGCAATGTCTTGAGTACAACTGCAACAAAAGAGAACAGTTAATTCGCTGTTGGATTCATTAATGTCTTGGCAATCACCTGTTCTTAGCATGCAGCGAGAAAATCAGCGTCCTCTCTCTTCTGGGACGTAAGTGAGCGAAGTTCAGAGTGAGATTTCTGAATTTTTTTGACCTATTTGTATACCTTTAATTTCTTTCTTTTGTCCAATGGCTCTGGCAATTTCAAAGATGAAGTTGAATAGAAGTGGTGAAAGAGGGGGCACCCTGTCTTCTTCCAGTTTTTAGAGTGAATGCTTTAAACCTTTCTCTACTTGGAATGATGCTGCCTTAAGTTTAGCATAGATAGCTTTTACAATGCTTTTACAAAGTTCCTTCTGTCACTAGTGTGACAACTCAGTCTCCAAACTCTCTTCTCTGCTACAGTCCTTCTGCACCCCAGTCTCCAACCTCTGCTTTCTGTATCAGTTCTTCTGTACCCCAGTCTCATACCTCTGCTCTCTGTAACAGTCCTTCTGCACCTCAGTCTAGAAACTGATCTCTGTAACAGTCCTTCTGCACCCTAGTATCCAACCTCTACTCTCTTCAACATTTCTTCTGCATCCTAGTCTCCAAGCTGTGCTCTCTGTAACCGTCCTTCTGCACCCCAGTATCCAACATCTGCTCTCTGCAAGTATCATTCTCCACCACAGTCTCCATCCTTTGCTCTCCTCAACGATCATTCTGCACCTCAGTCTCCAAACTCTGCTCTCTGCAACGATCCTTCTGCACCCAAGTCTTCAACCTCTGCTCTCTGTAACAGTCCTTATGCAGCTCAGTCTCCAACTTATGCTCTCTCTGAGATCTTTCTGCACAACAGTATACAACATCTGCTCTCCGAAACGATCCTTTAGAACCCCAGCCTCCAAACTCATCTCCCTGTAACAGTCCTTCTGTACAGCAGTCTCCAAACTCTGCTCTCTGTAAAGGTCCTTTTACACCCCAGTCTGCAACCTCTATTTTGGGTATTAGTCCTTCTGCGCCCCAGTCTCCAAACTCTGCTCTCTGTAACAGTTCTTCTGCACACCAATCTCCAAACTCTACTCTCTATAACACCTTTTGCACTCCAGTTTCCACCCTCTAATCTCTGTAACAATTCGTCTGGACAGCAGTCTACAACCTCTGCTCACTACAATGTTCTTTCTGCTCGTCAGTCTCCAAACTATACTCTCTGTAAAAGTCCTTCTGCACCTCAGTCTCCAAACTCTGGTCTTTGTAAGATCCTTCTGCAACACATTCTCCAAAATCTGCTCTCTGTAAAAGTCATTCTGAACCCGAGTCTCCAAACTCTGCTCTCTGTAACAGGCCTTCGACACCCCAGTCTTATAACTCTGCTCTCTTTAACAGGCCTTCTGACCCAAGTTTTAACATCTCCTCTCTGCAATGGTAGTTCTGCACCCCAGTCTCCAAACTCTGCTCTCTGTAACAGTCCTTCTGTACCGCAGTCTCCAACCTCTTCTGTCTGTAACGGTCCTTCTGCACCCCAATTGCCAACCTCTTCTTTCTGTAATAGTCCTTCTGCCCCTCAGACTACAACTTGTGCTCTCTGTAACAGACCTTCTGCACCTCAGTCTGAAACCTCTGCTCTCTGCAACGATCCTTCTGTACCCGAGTCTCAAAACTGTGCTATCTGTAACAGTCCTTCTGCACCCCAATCTCAGACCTCTGCTCTCTGTAAAATGCCTTCTGCACCCCAGTCTACATACTCTGCTCTCTGAAACTGTCCTTCTGCACACCAAGATTGAACATTTGCTCTCTGCAACAGTCCTTATGCACCTCAGTCTGAAAATGCTGCTCTCTGCAACAATCCTTCTGCATCCCAGTCTTAAACCTCTTCTCTTGTAACACTCCTTATGCACCTCTGTCTGCAAAATGCTCTCTGTATGATCGTTCTGCAACCCAGTCTCCAAACTGTGCTATCTGCAACAGTCCTTCTGCACCCCAGTCTCCAACCTCTGTTCTCTGCAACAGTCCTTCTGCATACCAGTCTCCAAACTCTACTCTCTGTAAGATCCTTCTATACCACAGTCGCCAACCTCTGCTCTCTGTAACAGTCCTTGTGCACCCCAGTCTCCACCCTCTGCTTTATGCAACAGTCCTTCTGCACCCAGTTCTCCAACCTCTACGCTCTGTAAGATTTTTCTGCACCGCAGTCTCCAAACTCTGCTCTTTGTAGCAGTCCTTCCGCACCCCAGTATTTAACCTCTTCTCTCTGCAACAGTCCTTCTGCAACCGAGTCTCCAACCTCTACTCTCTGTAAGATTCTTCTGAACCGCAGTCTCCAAACTCTGTTCTCTGTAACAGTCCGTCTTCACCCCGGTCTCAAACCTGTGCTCTTTGTAAGAGTCCTTCTGTACTGCAGTCTCCAACCTCTGCTCTCTCTAACAATCCTTCTGCACTCCAGTCTTCAACGTCTGCTCTCTGCAACAGTCGTTCTGCACC
Organism: Ictidomys tridecemlineatus; assembly: GCF_052094955.1. NCBI lineage: Eukaryota > Metazoa > Chordata > Mammalia > Rodentia > Sciuridae > Ictidomys > Ictidomys tridecemlineatus. Next base: position 92,381 of record NW_027521056.1, read on the forward strand.
CCAATCACCAGCCTCTGCTCTCTGCAACATTTCTTCTACACACAGGTCTCCAAACTGTGCTCTCTGTAACTGTCATTCTGCACCCCAGTCTAAAACCTCTGCTCTCTGTAACAGTACTTCTGCACCAGAGTCTCCAAACTTTGCTCTCTGTAACAATCCTTCTGCACCCCAGTCTCTAACCTCGGCTCTCTGTACAGTTCTTCTGCACCTCAATCTCCAAACTCTGCTCTCTGTAACACTCCCTCTGCACCCTAGTCTCCATCCTCTGCTCTCTGCAACAGTCCTTCTGCACCTCAATCTCCAATCTCTGCTCTCTGTAAAAATCCTTCTGCACCTCTGTCTCCAATGTCTGCTCTCTATAACAGTCCTTCTGCACCCCAGTATTCGACATCTGGTCTCTGCAACGGTCCTTCTGCACCCAAGACTGCAAACTCTGCTCTCTGTAACAGTCCTTCTGTACCACAGTCTCCAACCTCTTCTCTCTAACGGTCCTTCTTTACACCAATTGCCAACCTCTGCTTTCTGAAAAATTCTTTCTGCACCTCAGACTCCAACCTCTGCTCTCTGGAACAGTCCTTCTTAGCCTCAGTGTGAAACCTCTTCTCTCTGCAACAATCCTTTTAAACACCAGTCTCCAAACTGTGCTATCTATAAAAATCCTTCTGCACTCCAGTCTCCAACAACTGCTCTCTGTAACAGGTCTTCTGCAACCCAGTCTCCAAAGTGTGCTCTCTGTGACAGTCCTTCTGCACCCCAGTCTCCAACCTCTGCTCTGTGCAAAACTCCTTCTACACCCCAGTCTCCAACCTCTGCTCTCTCCAACGATCATTCTACATCCCCGTCTCCAACGTCTGTTCTCTGTAAGATCCTTATGCACACCGTTTTCCAAACTTTGCTCTCTGTAACAGTCATTCTGCACCTCAGTCTCCAACCTCATCTCTCTGCAATGGCCTTTTGGCACCCCAGTATCTAACCTCTGTTCTCTGCAGCTGTCCTTCTGCACCCCAGGCTACAAACTCTGTTCTCTGTAACAGTCCTTCTGCACCCCAGAATCCAACCTCTGCTCTCTGCAACAGTCCTCCTACATCCCAGTCTCCAACCTCTGCTCTCTCCAAGGATACATCTGCATCCCAGTCTTCAACGTCTGCTCTCTGCAACAGTTCTTCTACACCCCAGTCTCCAACCTGTGCTCTCTGTAACTATCCTACTGCACCCAGGTCTCCAAACTCTGCTCTCTTTAGCGATCCTTCTGCACCTCAGTCTCCAACCTCTGCTCTCTGCAACGATCTTTCTGCACCCCAGTCTTCAAACTCTTCTCTCTGCAACAGTCCTTTTGCACCCCATACTCCAAGCTCTGCTCTCTGTAACAGTCCTTCTGCACATCAGTATTAAAAATGTGCTATCTGTAACAATCCTTCTGAAACTCAGTCTCCAATCTCTGCTCTCTGTAACAGGCCTTCTGCACCACAGTCTCCAAACTCTGCTCTCTAATCAGTTCTTCTGAACCCCAGTCTCCAAACTCTGCTCTCTGTAACACTCCTTCTGCACCTCAGTCTTCATTCTCTGCTCTCTGTAAGAATCCTTTGACACCCCAGTCTCCAAACTCTCCTCTCTGTAAAAGTCTTTCTGCACCTCAGTATCCAAACTCTGCAATCTGTAACGGTCTTTCTGCACCCCAGTCTCCAACCTCTTCTCTCTGCAACGATCCTTCTGCACCTCAGTCTCCACCCTCTGCTGTCTGTAACAGTCCTCCTCCATGCCAGTCTCCAACCTCTTCTCTCTGCAACAATCCTTCTGCACCTCAGTCTCCAAACTCTGCTCTCTGCAACAGTCCATCTGCACACCAGTCTCCAAACTCTGCTCTCTGGAAGATCCTTATTCATCCCAGTCTCCAAACTCTGCTCTCTGTAAAAGTTCTCCTGCACCTCAGTCTCCAACCTTTGCTCTCTGTAATGGTCTTTCTGCCCCCCAGTCTCCAACTCTGCTCTCTGTAACAAACCTTCTGCACCTCAGTCACCAACGTCTGCTCTTTGTAACAGTCCTTCTTTACCCCAGTGTCCAACAGCTGCTCTCTGCAACGGTCCTTCTTCACCCCAGTCTCCAAACTCTGCTCTGTGTAACAGTCCTTCTGTACCGCAGTCTTCAACCTCTTCTCTCTATAATGGTTTTTCTAATGCGAAATGCAAACCTCTGGTTTCTGTAACAGTCCTTCTGAACCTCAGATTCCAAGCTCTGCTCTCTGTTTAAGTCCTTCTAAGCCTCAGTCTGAAACCTCTGCTCTCTGCAACGATCCTTTTGCACCCCAGTCTCCAAACTGTGCTATCTGTAACAATCCTTCTGCACCCCAGTCTCAAAACTGCTCTCTGTAACAGGTCTTCTGCACCACAGTCTCCAAATTCTGCACTCTGTAACAAGCCTTCTGCAACCCAGTCTCCAACCTTTTCTCTCTGCAACGATCCTTGTGCACCTCAGCCTCCAACCCCTACTCTCTGCAACAGTCCTTCTGTACCCCAGTCTCCAACCTCTGCTCTCTGCAACGATCGTTCTGCACCTCAGTTTTCATCCTCTTCTCTCTGTAACAATCCTTCTACACCCGAGGCTCCAAACTCTGCTCTCTGTAACAGTTATTTTGTACTGCAGTCTCCAACCTTTGCTGTCTGTAACGGTCCATCTGAACCCCAGTCTCCAAACTCTACTTTCCATATCAGTTATTCTGCACCCCAGTCTCCAGCCTCTGCTCTCTGTTACAGTCCTTCTGCACCTAAGTCTCCAACCTCTGATCTCTGCAACAGTCCTTCTGCACCCCAGTTTCCACCCTCTTCTCTCTGCAACAGTTATTCTACACCCCAGTCTCAAACCACTGCTCTCTGCAATGATCCGTCTGCACCCCAGTCTCCAAACTCTGCTCTCTGTAACAGGTCTTCTGCACCACAGTCTCCAAATTGTGCTCTCTGTAACAGGCCTTCTGCACCCCAGTCTCCTACCTTTTCTCTCTGCAACGATCCTTCTGCACCTCAGCCTCCAACCTCTGCTCTCTGCAACAGTCCTTCTGCACCCCAGTCTCCAACCTCTGCTCTCTGTAACAGTCGTTCTGCACCTCAGTCTCCAACTTCTGCTCTGTGTAAGATCTTTCTGCAACCCAGTCTCCAAACCCTTCCCTCTGTAACAGTCCTTCTGCACCCTTTCTCCAAACTCTTCTGTAACAAGCTTTCTGCACCCACGTCTCCAACCTCTGTTCTCTGTAACAGTCCTTTCGCACCACAGTCTCAAACCTCTGCTCTCTACAACAATCCTTCTTCACCCTAGTCTCCAATGTCTGCTCTCTAAAAAAGTCCTTCTGCACCCAAGTCTCCAACAACTGCTCTCTGCAACAGTCGTTCTGCACCTAAGTTTAAAAATTCTGTGCTCTTCAATAATCCTTCTGCACCCCAGTCTCCAAACTCTGCTCTCTGTAACAGTCCTTCTGCACCCCAGTCTCAAACCTCTGCTCTCTGTAACAGTTTTTCTATACCGCAGTCTCCAAACTCTGGTCTCTGTAACGGTCCTTCTGTACCCCAATTTCTAACCTCTGCTTTCTGTAACAGTCTTTCTGCACCTCAGTCCCAAATCTCTGCTCTCTGTAGCAGGCCTTCAGCACCCCAGTCTTCAAAATCTGCTCTCTCCAATGATCTTTCTTAACCCCTGTGTCCAACCTCTGCTTACTGCAACAGTCCTTCTGCACCTCAGTCTCCAAATTCTGCTCTCTGTAAAATCCATCTGAACCCTAGTCTCCAAAGTCTGCTCTCTTCAACAGACCTATTGCAACACAGTCTCCAACCTCTGCTCTCTGTACCAGTCCTTCAGCACCGCAGTCTCCAAACTCTGCTCTCGGTAACAGTCTTTCTGCACCTCAGTCTCCAACATCTGCTCTCTGCAACAGTCCTTCTGCACTCCAGTCTCCAACCTCTGCTCTTTGCAACAGTTCTTCTGCACCCCAGTCTCCAACCTCTGCTCTCTGCAACAGTCCTTCTGCACCCCAGTCTCCAAACTCTGCTCTCTGCTACGATCCTTCTGGACCCCAGTCTCCAACCTCTGCTCTCTGTAACAGTCATTATGCACCACAGTCTCCAAAATCTGGTCTCTGTAAGATCCTTCTGCACTCCAGTTTCCAAACTCTGCTCTCTGTAACATTCATTCTTCAACCCAGTCTTTAAACTCTGCTTTCTGCAAGTGTCCTGCAGCACCCCAGTCTCAAACCTCTGTCCTCTGCAACAGTCCTTCTGCTTCCCAGTCTCAAACATCTGCTCTTTGTAACAGTACTTCTGTACCTCAGACTCCAAACTCTACTCTCCATAACGGGCCTTCTGCACCTGAGTCTTCAAACTCTTCTTTCTGTATCAGTCCTTCTAAACCTGAGTCTCAAACCTCTGCTCTACGTATCTATCCTTCTGCACCTCAGTCTGCAACTTGTGCTCTCTGTAACAGTTTTTCTATATCGCAGTCTCCAAACTCTGGTCTCAGTAAGTGTCCTTCTACACCCCAATTTCCAACCTCTGCTTTCTGTAAGAGTCCTTCTGCACCTCAGTCTCCAAACTCTGCTCTTTATAACAGTCTTTCTACACCTCAGTCTCCAACCTCTTCTTTCTGTAACAGTCCTTCTGCACCTCAGTATGACACCTCTGCTCTCTACAGAATCCTTCTGCACCCCAGTCTCCAAACACTGCTCTTTTTAACAGTCATCCTGGAACTCAGTCTCCAAACTCTGCTCTCTGTAAGATTCTTCAGCAACCCAGTCTCCAACCTCTGCTCTCTATAACAGTTCTTCTGCACCCCAGTCTCCAAACTCTTCTCTCTGTAGCAGGCCTTCTGCACCCCAGACTCCAAAATATGCTCTCTGCAACGATACTTGTGCACCCCAGTCTCCAACCTCTGCTCTCTGCAATGATCCTACTGCACCCATGTATCCTACCTCTGTTTTCTGTAACTGTCCTTCTGCACCTCAGTCTCCAAATTCTGCTCTCTGTAAGATCCTTCTGCACTCCAGTATCCAACCTCTGCTCTCTGTAACAGTCCTTCTGCATCCAAATCTCCAACCTCTGCTCTCTGTTACAGGACTTCTGCCCCTCATTCTCCAACATCTGCTCTCTGCAACAGTCTTTCTACACCCCATTCTCTAACCTCTGTTCTCTGCAACAGTCTTTGTGAACCACAGGTTCCAACATCTGCTCTCTGTAACAGTCCTTCTCTACGCTAGTCTCCAACGTATCCTCACTGTAACAGTCTTTCTGTACTGCAGTCTCCAAACTCTGCTCTCTCTAACGGTCCTTCTGCACCACAGTCTCCAACGTCTGCTTTCTGTATCAGTTCTTCTGCACCCCATTCTCCAACCTCTGCTCTCAGTAACAGTCCTTCTGCACCCCAGTCTCCAACGTCTGCTCTCTGCAACATTTCTTCTTCAACCCAGTCTCCATCTGTGCTCTCTGTAACTGTCCTTCTGCACCCCAGTCTCCACACTCTGATCTCTGTAACAATTGTTCTCTATACCAGTCTCCAAACTCTGCTCTCTATAACAGTCTTTCTGCACCTCAGTCTCTAATTCTGCTCTCTGTGTGATCCTTCTGCACCCCTGTCTCTAAGCTCTGCTTTTTGCAACTATCCCTCTGCACCACAGCTTCCAACCTCTCCTCTATATAATAGGACTTCTGCACCTCAGTCTCCAACCTCTGCTTTATGTAACAGGACTTTTGCACCTCAGTCTCCAAACTCTGCTGTCTGCTACAGTTCTTCTGCACCCCAGTCTACACCATCTGCACTCTGAAAAAGTCCTTCTTAAACGCAGTCTCCAACCTCTCCTCTCTGTAACAGGCCTTCTGTACTGCGGTCTCCAAAGTCTGCTCTCTGTAATTTTCCTTTTGCACCACAGTCTTCAACCTCTGCTTTCTCTATCAGTCCTTCTGCACCCCAGTCTCTAACGTGTGATCTCAATAACACTCCTGCATCTCAGTCTCCAAACTCTGCTCTCTGCAACATTCTTTCTGCACCCAGTCGCCAAACTCTTCTCTCTCCAACATTCCTTTACACCCCAGTCTTCAACCTCTGCTATGTGAAACAGTCCTTCTACACCCCAGTCTCCAACATCTGCTCTCTTTAACAATCCTTCTGTACCTCAGTCTCCAACCTCTACTCTCTGTAACAGTCGTTCTGCACCTCAGTCTCCAACTTCTGCTCTGTGTAAGATCTTTCTGCAACCCAGTCTCCAAACCCTTCCCTCTGTAACAGTCCTTCTGCACCCTTTCTCCAATCTCTTCTGTAACAGGCCTTCTGCACCCCCCTCTCCAACCTCTGTTCTCTGTAACAGTCCTTTCGCACCACAGTCTCAAACCTCTGCTCTCTACAACGATCCTTCTTCACCCCAGTCTCCAAAGTCTGCTCTCTGAAAAAGTCCTTCTGCACCCAAGTCTCCAACAACTGCTCTCTGCAACAGTCGTTCTGCACCTAAGTCTAAAAATTCTGTGCTCTGCAATAATCCTTCTGCACCCCAGTCTCCAAACTCTTCTCTCACTAACAGTCCTTCTGCATCCCAATCTCAAACCTCTGCTCTCTGTAACAGTTTTTCTATACCGCAGTCTCCAAACTCTGGTCTCTGTAACAGTCCTTCTGCACCCCAATTTCCAAATTCTGCTTTCTGTAACAGTTTTTATGCACCTCAGTCCCAAATCTCTGCTCTCTGTAGCCGGCCTTCAGCACCCCAGTCTTCAAAATCTGCTCTCTCCAATGATCTTTCTTAACCCGTGTTTCCAACCTCTGATCTCTGCAACAGTCCTTCTGCACCTCAGTCTCCAAATTCTGCTCTCTGTAAAATTTATCTGAACCCCAGTCTCCAAAGTCTGCTCTCCTCAACAGTCCTATTGCAACACAGTCTCCAACCTCTGCTCTCTGTACCAGTCCTTCAGCACCGCAGTCTCCAAACTCTGCTCTCTGTAACAATCTTTCTGCACCTCAGTCTCCAACATCTGCTCTCTGCAACAGTCCTTCTGCAATCCAGTCTCCAAACTCTGCTCTCTGCAACAGTTCTTCTGCACCTCAGTTTCCAAACTCTGCTCTCTGCAACAGTCCTTCTGCACCCCAGTCTCCAAACTCTGCTCTCTGCTACGATCCTTCTGGACCCCAGTCTCAAACCTCTGCTCTCTGTAACAGTCCTTCTGCAACTGAGTCTGCAACCTCTTCTCTCTGCAACAGTCCTTCTGAACCACAGTATCCATCCTCTACTCTCTGCAACAGTCCTTTTGCACCCCAGTCTCCAACATCTGCTCTCTGCAACAGTAATTCTCCACTCCAGTCTCCAACCTCTGCTCTCTGTAACAGTCCATCTGTACTGCATTCTCCAAACTCTGCTCTCGGTAAGGGTACTTCTGCACCTGAGTCTCCAACCTCTGTTTTCTGTATCAGTCCTTCTGCATCCAAGTCTCCAAACTGTGCTCTGTGAAACTGTACTTCTGCACCTTAGTCTCCAACCTCTGCTCTCTGCTACACTCCTTCTGGACCCCAATTTCCAAATTCTACTCTCTGCAACAGTTTTTCTACATCGCAGTCTCTAAACTCTACTTTCTTCAACAGTCCTTCTGCAAACAAATCTTCAACCTCTGCTCTCTGCAACATTCCTTCTGCACCCAAGTCTCCACCCTGTGCTCTCTGTAAAAGTCCTTCTGCACCCCAGTCTCCAAACTCTGCTCTCTGTAACAATCCTTCTGCACCCAGTCTCGAACCTCTGCTCTCTGCAACGTTCCTTCTGCACCTCAGTCTCAAAACTCTACTCTCTGCAACGATCCTTCTGCACACCAGGCTCAAAACTCTGCTAGCTGAAACAGTCCTTCTGAACCCCAGTCTCCAACATCGGCTTCCTGCAACAGTTCTTCTGTACCTCAGTCTGAAAACTCTGCTCTCTGCAATAATCCATCTGTACCCCAGTCTCCAACCTCTACTCTCTGTAACATTCCTCTGTACCTCAGTCTCCAATCACTGCTCTATGCAACAGTCCTTATGCACACAAGTCTCCAACATCTGCTCTCTGCAAAAGTCCTTCTACACCCTAGTCTCCATACTCTGCTCACCTAAACGATCCTTCTACACCCCAGGCTCCAACATCTGTTCTCTACATCAGTCCTTCTGGAAATCAGTCTGCAAACTCTGGTCTCGGAAAAAGTCCTTCTTCAACCTAGTATCCATCTTGTGCTCTCTGCAGCAGTCCTTTTGCACCCCAGTGTCCAACATCTGCTCTCTTCAACAGTCATTCTCCACCCCAGTCTCCAATCTCTGCTCTCTGTAACAGTTCTTCTGTACTGCATTCTTCAACCTCTGCTCTATGCAACAGTCCTTGTGCACCCCAGTCTCCAACATCTGCTCTCTGAAACAGTCCTTCGACACCCCAGTGTCCAACCTCTGCTCTCTGCAACAGTCCTTCTACACCCCAGTCTCCATACTCTGCTCACCCAAACGACCCTTCTGTACACCTGTCTCTAATGTCTGCTCTCTGCAACAGACCTTCTACACCCCAGTCTCCATCCTCTGCTCTCTGCAACAGTCCTTGTGCACCCCAGTCTCCATCCTCTGCTCTCTGCAACATTCCTTCTGCACCCCAGTCTCCAACATCTGCTATCTGCAACAGTCATTCTCCACCCCAGTCTCCAAACTCTGCTCTCTGTAAGAGTCCTTCTGCACTGCATTCTCGAAACTCTGCTCTCTGTAAGGATATTTCTGCACCCGAATCTCCAAATTCTGCTTTCTTGTCAGTCTTTTTGCACCCCAGTCTCCAAACTCTGCTCTGTGTAACTGTCCTTCTGCACCTCAGTCTTAAACGTCTGCTCTCTGCAACAGTCCTTCTGCACCCCTGTCTCCAACCTCTGCTCTTTGTAAGAGTCCTTCTGTATTGGAGACACCAATCTCTGCTCTCTGTAATGGTCCTCCTGGACCCCAGTATTCAACCTCTGATTTTTGAATCATTTCTTCTGCACCCCTGTCTCAATCTTCTGCTCTCTATAACAGTCCTTCTGCACCTCAGTCTCCAACTTCTGCTCTCTGCAACAGTTCCTTCTGAACCGAAATCTCCAAATTCTGCTCTATGCACAAGTCCTTCTGCACCCCACTATCCAACCTCTGCTTTCTGTAACAATCCTTCTGCACCACAGTCTCCAAATTCTGCTCCTGCAGCAGTCCTTCTTTACCCCAGTCTCCAACCTCTGCTCGCTGTAATATGCTTCTGTACCCCAGTCTCCAACCTCTACTCTCTGTAACAGTTCTTCTGCACCTGGGTCCCCAACATCTGGTCTCTGTTAGATTTTTCTTCAACCCAGTCTCCAAACTCTGTGATCTGTAACAGTCCTTCTGGAGCCTATCTCCACTCTCTGCTCTCCGTAACACGCCTTCTGCACCCCAGTCTCCAACCTCTGCTCTCTGTAACAGTCTTTTTGCTCCTCAGTCTCCAACCTCTTCTCTCTGCACCGATCCTTCTGCACCCTAGTCTCCAACGTCTCCTCTCCTCAACAGTCCTTCTGCACCTCAGTCACTAAGTTCTGCTCTCTGTAACAGTCCTTCTTCACCCAAGTCTCCAACCTCTGCTTTCTGTAATGGTCCCTCTGTACCCCAATTTCCAACCTATGCTTTCTGTAACAGTCCTTCTGCACCTCAGTCACCAAACTCTGCTCTCTGTAAGAGTCCTGCTGCACTTCAGTCTCCAATCACTGCTCTCTGTAACTTTCGTCCTGCACCACAGTCACCAACCATTCCTCTCTGTAAGATCCTTCTGCAACCCAGCCTCAAAACTCTGCTCTCTATAACAGTCGTTCTGCAACCCAGTCTCAAACCTCTGCTCTCTGCAGCAGGTCTTATGCACCCCAGTCTCAAAACTCTGCTCTCTGAAACGATCCTTCTGCACGCCAGTCTGCATTCTCTGCTCTCTGTAACGGTCCTTCTACACCCCAGTCTCACACCTCTGCTTTCTGTATTATAATTATTCACCCCATTCTCCAAAGTCTGCTCTATGTAACAGTCCTTCTAAATCTCAGTCTCCAGCCTCTGCTCTCTGCAACAGTTCTTCTACACCCCAGTCTTCAACTTCTGCTTTACGCAACATTCCTTCTGCACCCCAGGCTTCAACCTGTGCTCTCTGTAACAGTCCTTCTGCACCGCAGTCTCCCAACTCTTCTCTCTGTAACAATCCTTCTCCAGCCCAGTATCCACCTCTGCTCTCTTCAATGATTCTTCTGATACTCAGTCTCCAACTTATGCTCTCTGCAACGATCCTTCTGCACCCCAGTCTCCAACCTCTGCAATCTGTAACTGTTTTTCTGCACCTCAGAATCCAACTTCTGCTCTCTGCAACCGTCCTTCTGCACCCCTGTCTCCAACTTCTGCTCTCTGCAAAGATCCTTATGCACCCCAGTCTCCAACATCTGCTCTCTGAAACAGTCTTTCTCCAACCCAGTCTACCACCTCTGCTTTCTTAAACGGTCCTGCTGCAACCCAGTCTCCAACATCTTTTTTCTGCATCAGGCCTTCTACTCCCCAGTCTCCCACCTCTGCTCTCTGTAACGGTCTTTCTGAACCCCAGAGTCCAACATCTGCACTCTGAAACAGTTCTTCTAAAAACCATTCTTCCACCTCCGCTCTCTGTAAAAGTCCTCCTTTATTGCAGTCTCCGAACTCTGCTCTCTGCATTGGTCCTTCTGCATCCCGTTCTTTAACCTCTGCTTTCTGTATCAGTCCTTCTGAACACCAGTCTCCAACCTCTGCTCTCTGTAACAGTCCTTCTGCACCCAAGTGTCCAACACCTGCACCCTGCAACAGTTCTTCTTAACCCCATTCTCCAAACTCTGCTATCTGCAACAGTCCTTCTGCACCGCAGACTCCAACCTCATCTCTCTGTAACAATCCTGCTTAACCTCTGTCTCCAACTCTTCTCTCTACAATGGTCCTTCTGCACCCCAGTCTCCAACCTCTACTCTTTGTAACAGTCCTTCTGCACCTCAGTCTCCAACCTCTGCTCTCTTTAAGATCCTTCTGCAACCCAGTCTCCAAACTCTGCCCTCTGTAACAGTTGTTCTGCATCCCTTCACCAAACTCTGCTCTGTGTAACAGGCCTTCTGCACCACAGTCTTTAAACTCTGGTCTCTGTAACAGTCCTTCTGCACCCCAGTCTCAAACCTCTGATCTCTACAAAGATTCTTCTGCACCCCAGTCTCCAACATCTGTAATCTCCAACAGTCCTTCTGCACCTCAGTCTGAAAACTTGGTTCTCTGCTACGATCCTTCTGCGCCCCAGTCTCCAAAATCTTCTCTCTGTAACAGTCCTGTTCCACCTCAGTCTCCAACCTCTGCTCTCTGTAAGATCCTTCTGCAACCCTGTCTCCAAACTCTGCTCTCTGTAACAGTAATTCTGCACCCCAGTCTCCAACCTCTTCTTTCTGTCACAGTCGTTCTAAACCCCAGTTTTCAACCTCTGCTCTCTGCAACAGTCCTTCGACACCACAGTATTCAAATTCTGTTCTTTGTAACAATCCTTCTGCACCTCAGTTCCCAAACACTGACCTCTGCAATGGTCCTACTGTACCCCAGTCTATAGCCTCTGCTCTCTGCAACGATCTTTTTGCACTCCAGTCTCAAACCTCTGCTCTCTGCAACAGTCCTTCCGACATCAGTCTGAAAACTCTGCTCTCTGCAAGGATCCTTGTGCATCACAGTCTCTAAATTCTGCTTTCTGAAACAGTTATTCTGCAACTCATCTCCAACCTCTGCTCTCTGTTACAGTCCTTCTGCACCCCAGTCTCCATCCTCTGCTTTCTGTAAGATCCTTCTGCACCCCAGTTTCCTAACTCTGCTCTCTGTAACATTCCTTTTTCACCCCAGTCTCCATCCTCTGGTCTCTGCAACGGTCCTTGTGCACGACAGTCTGCAACCTCTGTTCTCGGCAACAGTCCTTCTGCACCCTAGTCTCCAAACTCTGCTCTGGGTATCATTTCTTCTGCACCTCAGTCTCCAACCTCTGCTTTATGTAAGATCTTTCTGCAACCCAGTCTCCAAACTCTGCTCACTGTAACAGTCCTTCTGCACCCCAGTCTCAAACTGCTGCTCTGTGCAAAAGTTCATCTGCACCGCAGTCTCCAACCTCTTCTCTCTGAAAGATCCTACTGCACCCCAGTGTCCTAACTCTGATCTCTGTAACAGTCCTTCTTCACCCCAGTCTGCAACCTCTGCTCACTGTAACAATCCTTCTGCACCTAAGTCTCCAACATCTGCTCTCTGCAACGGTCCTTCTGCACCCCATTCTCCAACCTTTGTTGTATGCAAGAGTCCTTTAGCATGTCAGTCTTCAAACTCTGCTCCCTGAAAAAATCTTTCTGCACCCCAGTCTCCAACCATTGCTCTCGGCAACATTACTTCTGCACGTCAGTCTCCAACCTTTGCTCTTTGTAAGTTCCTTATGCCACCCAGTTTCCAATCTCTGCTCTCTGTAACAGTCCTTCTGCACCAAAGTCTCCAACCTCTGCTCTGTGCAACAGTTCCTCTGCACCCCACTCTTCAAACTCTGCTCTCTGTAATATCCTTCTGCACCCCAATCTCCAAACTCTGATCTCTGTATCAGTTCTTTTTCACCCCAGTCTCAAAAATCTGATCTCTGTATCCGTTCTTTTTCACCCCAGTCTCCAACCTCTGCTCCCTGCATAAATCCTTCTGCATCCCAGTCACCAACTTCAGCTCTCTGCAACAGTTCTTCTGCATCCCAGTCTTTAACATCTATATCTGAAACAGTTTTTCTGCATCCCATTCTCCCACCTCTGCACTCTGAAACAGTCCTTCTATACCCTGGTCTCCAAACTCTGCTCTCTGTAACAGTCCTTCTGTACTGCAGTCTTTAACCTCTGCTCTCTATAAGGTTCATTCTGGACCCAAGTCTCCAACCTCTGCTTTTTTTTTATCAGTCCTTCTGCACCCAAGTCTCCAACCTCTGCTCTCTGTAACAGTGCTTCTGCATCTCACTCTTTAACATCTGCTCTCTATAACAGTCCTTGTGCACCCCTGTCTCCAAACTCTGCTCTCTGCAACAGTCCTTATACACTCCAGTCTTCAACCTCTGCTCTGTGTAACAGTCCTTCTGCAACCCAGTTTCCAGTCTCTGCTCTCTGCAACGATCCTTCTGCATCCCCATCTCCAACATCTGCTCACTGCAACCGTCCTTCTGCACGCAAGTCTCCAACCTCTGCACTCAGCAATGATCTTTCAGCACACCAGTCTCCAAACTCTGCTCTCTGCAATAATCCTACTGCACCCCAGCTGACAACCTCTGCTCTCTGTAACAATCCTTCTGCACCTCAGTCTCCAACCTCTGCTCTCTGTAACAGTCCATATGCACCCCAGTATCCAACCTCTGCTCTCTGTAACAATCTTAGGGACCTAAATATCCAACGTCAGCTCTCGGCATCGGTAATTCTGCACCCCAGTCCCCAAACTCTTTTCTCTGCAACAGTCCTTCTGCACCACAGTCTGCAAAGTCTGCTTTCTGTATCAGTTCCTTTTTTACCCTAGTCTCCAACCTCTGCTCTCTGTAACAGTCCTTCTGCACCTCAGTCTTCAACCTCTGCTCTCTGTAACAGTCCTTGTGAACGCCAGTCTCCAACCTCTGCTCTCTACAACAGTCCTTCTGCACCCAGGTCTCCAATCTCTACGCTCTGTAAGATCCTTCTGCACCACAGTCTCCAAACTCTGGTCTCTGTAACAGTCCTTCTGCACCCCTGTATCAAACCTCTGCTATCTGCAACAGTTCTCCTGCAACCCAGTCTCCAAACTCTACTCTCTGTAAGATTCTTCTGCACCACAGTCTCCAAACTCTGTTCTCTGTAACGATCCTTCTTCTTCTGCACCGCAGTCTCCAAACTCGTTCTCTGTAACGATCCTTCTGCACCCCTGTCTTCAACCTCTGCTCTCTGCAACAGTCCTTCTGCACCCCAATCAACAACCTCTGCTCTATGCAACATTTCTTCTACACACAGGTCTCCAAACTGTGCTCTCTGTAACTGTCATTTTGCACCCCAGTCTAAAACCTCTGCTCTCTGTAACTGTCCTTCTGCACCTGAGTCTCCAACCTCTACTCTCTGCAGAGATCCTTCTGCACCCAAGAATCCAACCTGTCGTATCCATAACTGTCTTTCTGATCCCAGTCTCTAACCTCTGCTCTCTGTAAAGATCCTTCTGCACCTCAGTCTCCAACCTCTGCTCTCTGCAACAAACCTCCTGCACCTCAGTTTCCAACCTCTGCTCTCTGCAACGATCCTTCTGAACCCCAGTCTCCAACATCTGCTCTCTATAACAGTACTTCTGCACCTCAGTCTCCAACCTCTGCTCTCTGTAACAGGCCTTCTGCACCCCAGTCTCAAGACTCTGCTTTCTGTAACAGTTCTTCTGCACCCCAGTCTCGAACCTCTTCTCTCTGTAACAGTCCTTCTGCACCAGAGTTTCCAAAATCTGCTCTCTGTAACAATTCTTCTGCAACCCAGTCTCCAACCTCGGCTCTCTTTACAGTTCTTCTGCACCACAATCTCCAAGCTCTGCTCTCTGTAACACTCTTTTGCACCCCAGTGTACACTTTCTACTCTCTGTAAGAATCCATATGCACCCCAGTCTCCAACCGCTGCTCTCTGTAAAAGTTCTTCTGTACCTCAGTCTCCAACCTCTGCTCTCTGTAATGGAACTTCTGCAACCCAGTCTCAAACATGTGCTCTCTGCAAGGATCCTTCTTCTACGCATTCTCCTAACTCTGCTCTCTGTAACAGTCATTTTGTATCACAGTCTCCAACCTCTTTTCTTTGTAATGGTCCTTCTGCTCACCAATTGCTATCCTCTGCTTTCTGTGACAGTCCTTCTGCACCCCAGTCTCCATCCTCTGCTCTCTGCAACAGTCTTTCTGCACGTCATACTCCAACTTCTGCTCTCTGTAAGATCCTTCTAGAACCCAGTCTTTAAAATCTGTACTCTGTAACAGTCCTTCTGCACCACAAACTTCAAACTTTGCTTTCTGTAACAGGACTTCTAAAAGCAAGTCTCCAAACTCTACTCTATGTAACAGGCCTTCTGCACCCCAGTCTCCAACCTCTTCTCTCTGCATCGATTCTTCTCCACCACAGTCTCCAACCTCTGCTCTCTGAAACAGTACTTTGAACCCCAGTCTTCAACTTCTGCTCTCTGTAAGATCCATCTGAACCCCAGTCTCCAAAATCTGCTCTCTGTAACAGTCCTTCTGCACCTCAGTCTCCAACCTTTGCTCTCTCTAACAGTCCTTCTCCACTCCAGTCTCCAACCACTGCTCTCTGCAAAAGTCCTTCTGCACCCCAGTCTTTAGCCTCTGCTCTCTGCAACCGTACTTCTGAACCACAGTCTCAAATTTCTGTTCTCTGCAACGATCCTTCTTGACCCCAGTCTCTATCCTCTGCTCTCTTCAACAGTCCTTCTGCACCACAGTCTCCAGCCTCTGCTCTCTGTAAGATCCGTCTGCACTCCAGTTTCCAAACTCTGCTCTTTGTAACATTCCTTCGCCACCCCAGTTTTTAAACTCTGCTTTCTGTAAGTGTAAAGAGGCACCCCAGTCTCCAACCTCTGTCCTCTGCAAAAGTCCTTCTGCTGCCCAGTCTCGAACATCTGCTCTCTGTAACAGTCCTTCTGTTCCGCAGTCTCTAACCTCTGCACTCCATAACGGTCCTTCTGCACCCCAGTCTCCAAACTCTGCTTTCTGTATCAGTCCTTCTGAACAACAGTCTCAAACCTCTGTTCTCTGTATCTATCCTTCTGCACCTCAGTCTCCAACCTGTGCTCTCTGTATCATTTCTTCTACACCCCAGTCTCCTACCTATGCTTTCCGTAACAGTTTTTTTATACCGCAGTCTACAAACTCTGCTATCTTTAACGGTCCTTCTGCACCCCAATTTCCAAACTCTACTTTCTGTAACAGTCCTTCTACACCTGAGTCTCAAAACTCTGCTCTCTGTATCAGTCCTCCTGCACCTCAGTCTCCAACCTCTGCTCTCTGTAAGATCCTTCCACAACCGAGTCTCCAAACTCTGCTCTCTGAAACTGTCCTTCTGCATCTTAGTCTCTAATTTCTGCTCTCTGTAAGATTTTTTTGAACCCCTGTCTCCAAGCTCTGCTCCTTGCAACGATCCCTCTGCACCACAGTATCCAACCTCTGCTCTATGTAACAGTACTTCTGCACCTCAGTCTCCAACCTCTGCTTTATGTAACAGGACTTCTGTACCTCAGTCTCCAACCTCTGCTCTCTGCAACAGTCCTTCTGCACCGCAGTCTCCAAACTCTGCTTTTTGCAACAGTCCTTCTGCAGCCCAGTGTCCAAAATCTGCTCTCTGCAACAGTCCTTCTGCACCCCAGTCTCCAACCTCTGCTCTCTGCAACAGTTCCTCTGCACCCCTGTCTCCAAACTCTGCTCTCTGTAACAATCCTTCTGCATCTCAGTCTCAAAACTCTGTTCTCTGCAAGGGTACTTCTGCAACTCAGTCTCCAAAATCTACTCTCTGTAACAGTCCTTCTGCACTTCATTCTCCAACCTCTGCTCTCTGTAGCATCCTTCTAAAACCCAGTCTCCAAATTCTACTCTCTGTAATAGTCTTTCTGCACACCAGTCTCAAAACTCTGCTCTCTGCAATGATTTTTCTTAACCCCAGTATCAAAAGTCTGCTCTCTGCAACAGTCTTTCTGCACGCCAGTCTCCAACATCTGCTCTCCGCAACAGTCATTCTGAACCTCAGTCTGAAAACTCTGCCCTCTTCAACGAACCTTCTGCAACCCAGGCTCCTACTTCTCTGTCTGTAACAGTCCTTTTGCACCTCAGTCTCCCAACTCTGCTCTCTGTGAGATCCTTCTGCAACCCAATCTTTAAACTCTGCACTCTGTAACAGTCCTTCTGCACAACAGTCTCCAAACTCTGCTCTCTGTAACAGGTCTTCTGCAACCCAGTCTCAAACCACTGCTCTCTGTAACAGGTTTTCTGCACCCCTGTCTCCAAACATTTCTCTCTGCAACGATTCTTCTCCACACCAGTCTCCAACCTCTGCTCTCTGCAACAGTCCTTTTGCACAACAGTCTCCAACCTCTGCTCTCTTAAACAGGACTGCTGCAACCCAGTGTCCAAATCTGCTCTCTGTAACATCTTTATAAAACCCAGTCTCCAAACTCTGCTCTCTGTAACAGTCTTTCTGCACACCAGCCTCAAAACTCTGCTCTCTGCAATGATCCTTCTTAACCCCAGTATCCAACGTCTTCTCTCTGACACAGTTCTTTGGCATCCCATTCTCCAACCTCTGCTCTCTGTAGGATCCTTCTAAAACCCAATCTCCAAACTCTACTCTCTGTAACAGTCTTTCTGCACACCAGTCTCAAAACTCTGCTCTCTGCAATGATTTTGCTTAATTCCAGTATCCAACGTCTGCTCTCTGCAACAGTTCTTCTGCACCCCAGTCTCCAACATCTGCTCTCTGCAACAGTCATTTGGCACCTCAGTCTGAAAACTCTGCCCTCTGCAACGAGCATTCTGCTCCCCAGTCTCCTACCTCTCTGTCTGTAACAGTCCTTCTGCACCTCAGTCTCCCAACTCTGCTCTCTGTGAGATCCTTCTGCAACCCAATGTTTAAGCTCTGAACTCTGTAACAGTCCTTCTGCACAACAGTCTCCAAACACTGCTCTCTGTAACAGGACTTCTGCAATCCAGTCTCCAACCACTGCTCTCTGTAACAGGCCTTCTGCACCCCTGTCTCCAACCTCTTCTCTCTGCAACGATTCTTCTCCACACCAGTCTCCAACCTCTGCTCTCTAAAACAGTCCTTTTGCACAACAGTCGCCAACATCTGCTCTCGGTAAGATCCCTCTGAACCCCAGTCTCCAACCTCTGCTCTCTGTAACACTCATTCTGCACCCCAGTCTCCAACCTCTGCTCTCTGCAACAGTAATTCTGAACCCCATCTCCAACCTCTGCTCTCCGCAGCAGTCCATCTGCACCCCAGTCTCCAACATCTGCTCTCTGCAACAGTCCTTCTACACCCCATTCTCCAAACTCTGCTCTCTGCAAGGATCTTTCTGGACCCCAGTCTCTTACATCTGCTCACTTCATGAGTCCTTCTGCACCTCATGCTCCCAACTCTGCTCTCTGTAAGATCCTTCTAAAACACAGACTTTAAACTCTGCACTCTGTAACAGTCCTTCTGCACAACAGTCTCCAAACTCTGCTCTCTGTAACAGGACCGCTGCAACCCAGTGTCCAACCTCTGCTTTCTGTAACAGGCTTTCTGCACCCCCGTCTCCAACCTCTTCTCTCTGCAACAATTCTTCTCCACCACAGTCTCCAAACTCTGCTTTCTGAGACTGTCCTGCGGGATCCCAGTTTCCAACTTCTGTCCTCTGCAACAGTCCTTCTGCTCCCCAGTCTCCAACATCTTCTCTCTGTAACAGTCCTTCTGTACCGCAGTCTCCAAACTCTGCTCTCCAGAATGGTCCTTCTGCACCCCAGTCTTTAAACTCTGCTTTCTGTATCAGTCGTTCTGAAGCCCAATCTCAAACCTCTGCTCTCTGGATCCATCCTTCTGCACCTCAGTCTCCAACCTGTGCTCTCTGTAACATTCTATCTGCATCCCACTCTCCACCCTCTGTAACAGTTTTTCTATACTGCAGTCTCCAAACTCTGGTCTCTGTAACGGTCCTTCTTCACCTCAGTCTCCAAATTCTGCTCTCTGTAGGATCCTTCTGCACCCCTGTATTCAACCACTGCTCTCTGTAACAGTCCTTCTGCATAAGAGTCTCCAACCTCTGCTCTCTGTAACAGGACTTCCGCACCTCATTCTCCAACCTCTGCTCTCTGTAACAGGACTTCCGCACCTCATTTTCCAACCTCTGCTCTGTACAACAGTCCTTCTGCACGCCAGTCTCCAACCTCTGCTCTCTACAACAGTCCTTCTGCACCCTAGTTATTAACATCTACTCTTTACAACAGTTCTTCTGTACCTCAGTCTGAAAACTCTGCTCTCTGCAATGACCCTTCTGCACCTCAGTCTCCTACTTCTGCTCTCTATAACAGTCCTTCTGCACCTCAGTCTCTCAACTCTGCTCTCTGTAAGATCCTTGTGATAGCCATTCTTTAAACTCTGCACTCTGTAACAGTCCTTCTGCACAACAGACTCCAACATCTGCTCTCTGTAACAGGACTTCTGCAACCCAGTCTTTAACCTCTCCTCTCTGTAATAGGCCTTCTGCACCGCAGTCTCCAACCTCTTCTCTCTGCAACGATTCTTCTCCACCCCAGTCTCCAACATCTGCTCTCTGCCAAAGTTCTTTGCACCCCAGTCTCCAAAATCTCCTCTCTGTAAGATCCATCTGAACCACATTCTCCAACCTCTGCTCTGTGTAACAGTCCTTCTGCACCCCAGTCTCTAAAATCTGCTCTCTCCAAGAGTCCTTCTGCACCCCAGTCTCAAACATCTGCTCTCTTCCACAGTCTTTCTGCACCACAGTCTCCAAACTCTGCTCTCTGCTATGATCCTTCTGGAACCCTGTCTCCAACGTCTGCTCTCTGCAACAGTCCTTCTGCACCACAGTCTCCAACGTCTCTATCTGAAAGATCCTTCTGCACTCCAGTTTCCAAACTCTGTTCTCTGTAACATTCCTCTTCCACCCCAGTCTCAAAGCTCTGTCCTCTGCAACAGTCCTTCTGCTCCCCAGTCTCCAAGATCTGCTCTCTATTACAATCCTTCTGTACCGCAGTCTCTAAACTCTGCTCTCAATAACGGTCTTTCTACACACCAGTCTCCAAACTCTGCTTTCTGAATCAGTCTGTCTGAACCCCAGTCTCAAACTTCTGTTCTCTATCGATCCTTCTGCACCTCAATCTTCAACCTGTGCTCTATGTAAGAGTCGTTCTGCACCCCAGTCTCCAACCTCTTCTCTCGGTAACAGTCCTATACCGCAGTCTAAAACCTCTTCTCTCTGTAAAGGTCCTTCTGCACCCCAATTTCCAAACTCTGCTTCCTGTAACAGTCCTTCTGCATCTGAGTTTCCAAACTCTTCTCTCTGTAAAAGTCCTTCTACACCTAAGTCTCCAAACTCTGCTCTCTGTAAAAGTCCTTCTGCACCTCAGTCTGAAACCTCTGGTCTCTGCACGATCCTTCTGAACCCCAGTCTCCAATATCTGCTCTCTGTAACAGTTCTTCTGTACTGCAGTCACCAAACTCTTCTCTCTGTAAGATCCTTCAGCAACCCAGTCTCCAAATACTGCTTTCTGTATCAGTCCTTCTAAACCACAGTCTCCAAACTCTGCTCTCTGTATCTATCCTTCTGCACCTCAGTCTCCAAACTGTGGTTTCTGTAACAGTCTTTCTGCGCCCAAGTCTCCCACCTCTGCTCTCTTTAACAGTCATTCTATACCGCAGTCTCCAACCTCTGGTCTCTGTAACGGTCCTTCTGGACCCAAATTTTCAACCTCTGCTTTCTGTAACAGTTCTTCGTCACCTCAGTCTCCAAATCTTCTCTTCGTAACAGTCCGTCTACAACTCAGTCTCCAACCTCTGCTCTCTGTAACAGTACTTCTGCACCTGAATCTGAAACCTCTGCTCTCCATGATCCTTCTGCACCCCAGTCTCCAACCTTTGCTCTCTGCAACAATTTTTTTCCACCCCAGTCTCCAACATCTGCTCTCTGCAACTGTCCTTTTGCACCCCAGTCTCCAAACTCTGCTCTCTGTAAGATCCATCTGAACACCAGTCTCCAACCTCTGCTCTCTGTAACAGTCCTTCTGCACACCAGTCTCCAAATTCTGCTTTATGTATCTGTCCTTCTGCACCTCAGTCTCCAACCTCTGCTCTCTGTAACAGTCCATCTGCACACCAGTCTCTAAAATGTGCTCGCTTCAACAGTCTTTCTGCACGCGAGTCATCAACATCTGCTCTCGGCAAGAGTCCTTCTGCACCCCAGTCTTCAAACTCTGCTCTCTGCAACGATCCTTCTGGACCCCAGTCTCCAACATCTGCTCTCTGGAACAATCCTTGTGCACCAAAGTCTCCAACCTCTGCTATGTGTATGATCCTTCTGCACTCTAGTTTCCAAACTCTGCTCTCTGTAACATTTCTTCTCCACCGCAGTCTCCAACCTCTGTCCTCTGCAACATTCCTTCTGCTCCCCAGTCTCCGAGATCTGCTCTCTCTAACAGTCATTCTGTACCACAGTCTCCAACCTCTTTTCTCTGTAACGGTCCTTCTACACCCCAATTTCCAACCTCCGCTTTCTGTAACAGTCCTTCTGCACTTCAGTCTCAAAACTCTGCTCTCTGGAAAAGTCCTTCTAAACCTCAGTCTCATACCTCTGCTCTCTGTAACAGTCCTTCTGCACACCAGTCTCCAAACTCTGCTCTGTGTATCTGTCCTTCTGCACCTCAGTCTCCAACCTCTGATCTCTGTAACGGTCCATCTGCACCCCAGTATCTAAAATCTGCTCTCTGAAACAGTCCTTCTGCACCCCACTCTCTAACATCTGCTCTCTGCAACAGTCTTTCTGCACCCAAGTCTCCAAACTCTACTCTCTGCAAAGATCCTTTTGGACCCCAGTCTCCAATGTCTGCTCTCTGCAACAGTCCTTGTGCACCAAAGTCTCCAACCTCTGCTAGGTGTAAGATCCTTCTGCACTCCAGTTTCCAAACTCTGCTCTCTGTAACATTCCTTCTCCTCCACAGTCTCCAACCTCTGTCCTCTGCAACTGTCCTTCTGCTCCCCAGTCTCCGAGATCTGCTCTCTGTAACAGTCATTCTGTACCGCAGACTCCAAACTCTTTTCTCTGTAACGGTCCTTCTACACCACAATTTCCAAACTCTGCTTTTTGTAACAGTCCTTCTGCACCTCAGTCTCCCAACTCTGTGCTCTGTAACAGTCTTTCTACACTTCAGTCTCCAACCTCTGCTCTCTGTAACAGTCCTTCTGCACACCAGTTTCCTACCTCTGCTCTCGGTAACAGTCCTATTCCGAAGTCTCCAACCTCTGGTCTCTGCAACGGTCCTTCTGCACCCAAATTTTCAACCTCTGCTTTCTGTAACAGTTCTTTGGCATTTCAGTCTCCAAACTCTGCTCTTCGTAACAGTCCTTCTACAACTCAGTCTCCAACCTCTGCTCTATGTAACAGTACTTCTGCACCAGAATCTGAAACCTTTGGTCTCAATGATACTTCTGCACCCCAGTCTCCAACCTCTTCTCTCTGCAACGATTCTTCTCCACCCCAGTCTCCAACATCTGCTCTCTGCAACAGTCCTTTTGCACCCCAGTCTCCAAACTCTGCTCTCTGTAAGATCCATCTGAACACCAGTCTCCAAACTCTGCTCTCTGTAACAGTCCTTCTGCACACCAGTCTCCAAATTCTGCTTTCTGTATCTGTTCTTCTGCACCTCAGTCTCCAACCTCTGCTTTCTGTAACAGTCCATCTGCACCCCAGTCTCTAAAATATGCTCTCTGCAACAGTCCTTCTGAACGCGAGTCATCAACATCTGCTCTCTGCAAGGGTCCTTCTGCACCCCAGTCTCCAAACTCTGGTCTCTGCAACGATCCTTCTGGACCCCAGTCTCCAACGTCTGCTCTCTGGAACAATCCCTGTGCACCATAGTCTCCAACCTCTGCTATGTGTATGATCCTTCTGCACTCCAGTTTCCAAACTCTGCTCTCTGTAATATTTCTTCTCGACCGCAGTCTCCAAACTCTGTCCTCTGCAACAGTCCTTCTGCTCCCCAGTCTCCGAGATCTGCTCTCTCTAACAGTCATTCTGTATCACAGTCTCCAAACTCTTCTCTCTCTAACGGTCCTTCTACACCCCAATTTCCAGCCTCCGCTTTCTGTAACAGTCCTTCTGCACTTCAGTCTCCAAACTCTGCTCTCTGTAAAAGTTCTTCTAAACCTCAGTCTCATACCTCTGCTCTCTGTAACAGTCCTTCTGCACAGCAGTCTCCAAACTCTGCTCTTTGTATCTGTCCTTCTGCACCTCAGTCTCCAACCTCTGCTCTCTGTAATGGTCCATCTGCACCCCAGTCTCTAAAATCTCCTCTCTGAAACAGTCCTTCTGCACCCAAGTCTCCAAACTCTACTCTCTGCAAAGATCCTTTTGGACCCCAGTCTCCAATGTCTGCTCTCTGCAACAGTCCTTGTGCACCAAAGTCTCCAACCTCTGCTAGGTGTAAGATCCTTCTGCACTCCAGTTTCCAAACTCTGCTCTCTGTAACATTCCTTCTCCACCACAGTCTCCAACCTCTGTCCTCTGCAACTGTCCTTCTGCTCCCCAGTCTCCGAGATCTGCTCTCTGTAACAGTCATTCTGTACCGCAGACTCCAAACTCTTTTCTCTGTAACGGTCCTTCTACACCACAATTTCCAAACTCTGCTTTTTGTAACAGTCCTTCTGCACCTGAGTCTCCAAACTCTGTGCTCTGTAACAGTCTTTCTACACCTCAGTCTCCAACCTCTGCTCTCTGTAACAGTCCTTCTGCACACCAGTATTTAACCTCTGCTCTTGGTAACAGTACTATAACGAAGTCTCCAACCTCTCCTCTCTTTAACAGTCCTTCTGCACCCCAATTTCCAAACTCTGATTCCTGTAACAGTCCTTCTTCACCTGAGTCTCCAAACTGTGCTCTCTGTAACAGTCCTTCTAATTCCCAGTCTCCAACCTCTGGTCTCTGCAACAGTCTTTCTTCACCTGAGTCTGAAAACTATGCTGTCTACAACGAACCTTCTGCACCCCAGTCTCCTAACTCTGCTCTCTGTAACAGTCCTTCCACACCTCAGTCTCCAACCTCTGCTCTCTGTAACAGTCCTTCTGCACCTCAGTCTCAAAAATCTGCTCTCTGTACGATCCTTGACTAACCCGGTCTCCAAACTCTGCTCTCTATCACAGTCTTTCTGCACCCCAGTCTCCAACCTCTCCTCTTTGTAACAGGCCTTCTGCACCCCCGTCTCCAATCTCTGCTCTCTGCAACAATCCTTCTGCACCCCAGTCTCAAAACTCAGCTCTCTGCAATGATTCTACTGCACCCAAGTCTCCAACATCTGATCTCTACAACAGTCCTTCTGCACCTCATTCTCCAAACCCTGCTCTCTGTAGGATCCTTCTCCAACACAGTCTCCAAACTATGGTCTCTGTAAAAGTACTTCAGCACCTTAGTCTCCTACCTCTGCTCTCTGTAAGACCCATCTGCAACTGAGTCTCCAAACTCTGCTCTCTGTAACAGTCGTTCTTCACAACAGTTTCCAACATCTGCTTTCTATAACAGGAATTCTTCAACCCAGTCTGGAACCTCTGCTCTCTGTAACAGGCCTTCTGAACCCCAGTCTCCAAACTCTTCTCTCTTTAATGATTCTTCTCCACCCCAGTCTCCAAACTCTGCTCTCAGCAAGAGTCCTTCTACACCCCAGTCTCCAACCTCTGCTCTCTGTAAGATCCTTATACACTCCAGTCTCCAAACTCTTCTCTTTGTAACAATCCGTCTGCATCAAAGTCTCCAACCACTGCTCTCTTTAAAAGTCCTTCTGCACCCCAGTCTCCAATATCTGCTCTCTGCAACAGTCCTTCTGCACCCCAGTATCCAAAATCTTCTCTCTGCAACAATTCTTCACCATCCCACTCTCCAAATTCTGCTCGCTGCAACAGTTCTTCAGCACCCCAGTCTCTAACCTCTGCTCTCTTTAACAGCCCTTTTGCACCCCAGTCTCCAACATCTGCTCTCTGCAACAGTCCCTCTGCAACCCAGTCTCCGAACACTGCACTCTGCAACATTCCTTCTCCACCCCAGTCTCCAACCTCTGCTCTCTGTAACGTCCTTCTGCACATCAGTCTCCAAACTCTGCTCTCTGTAAGGGTCCTTCTGCACCCCATTCTCCAACCTCTGCTTTCTGTATCAGTCCTTCTGCACCACAGTCTCCAAACTCTGCTCTCTGTATCAGTGCTTCTGCACCTCACTCTGCCACCTCTACTCTCTGCAACAGTCCTTCTGAACCCCAGTCTTAAACCACTGCTCGCTGCAATAGTCCTTCTGCACCCCAGTCTTCAAAATCTGCTCTCCGCAACAGTCCTTTACCACCCCAGTCTCCAATCATTTATCTCTGTAACCGTCCTTCTGTACTGCAGTCTCCAACCTAGGCTCTCTGAAACGGTTCTTCTGTACCCCAGTCTCCAAAATCTGCTTTCTGTATCACTCCTTCTGCACCCCGTCTCTAAACTCTGCTCTCTGTAACAGTCTTTCTGAACCTCAGACTTTAACCTCTGCTCTCTGCAACAGTCCTACTGCGCCTGAATCGCCAACCTCTGCTCTCTGGAACAGTGCTTCTGCACCTAAGTGTCCAAACTCTGCTCTCTGTATAAACCTTCTGAAACCCAGTCTCAAACCTCTGCTATTTGCAATGGTCCTTCTGCACCCCAGTCTCCAAACACTGTTCTCTGCAACAATTATACTGCACCCCAGTTTCCAACCTCTGCTCTCTGTAACAGTCCTTCTGTACGACAGTCTTTAATCTCTGTTCTCTGTAAGGGTCCTTCTGCACCCCATTATTCAACAGTGGTTTCAGTTCTAGTCCATCAGCACCACATTCTCCAAACTCTGCTCTCTGTAACAGTCCTTTTGCACCTCAGTCTGCAACCTCTGCTCTCTGCAATCCTCCTTCTGCAGACCATTCTACAATCTCTGCTCTCTGCAACAGTCCATCTGCACCCAGTCTCTAACATCTTCTCTCTGCAACAGTCGTTCCCCACCTCAGTCTCCAACCTCTGCTTTCTGCAACAGTCCTTTTGCACCCCAGTCATCAAGCTCTGCTTTCTGTATCAGTCCTTCTTCACCCCAGGCTCCGACTTCTGCTCTCTGTAACACTCCTTATGAACCTCAGTCTCCAACCTATACTCTCTGCAGCAGTCCTTCTCCAACCCAGTTTAAAACCTCTGCTCTCTGTAACCGGGCTTCTCCACCCCAGTCTCCAAACTCCGTTCTCTGTAACAGTCTCTCTGCACCTCAGTCTGAATACTCTGCTCTCAGCAACGATTCTTGTGCACCTAAGTCTCCAAGCACTGCTCTCTGTAACTGGCCTTTTGCACCCCAGTCTCCAACCTCTGCTCTCTGCAACAGTCCTTCTACACCCCAGTCTACAAATTCTGCTCTCTGCAACAGTCCTTCTACACCCCAGTCTCCAACGTCTGCTCTCTGTAAAAGTCCTACTGAACACCCGTCTTCAACTTCTGCTCTCTGTAAAAGTCCTTCTGCATTAGTCTCCAAAATCTGCTCTCTTTAACGATCCTTCTACACCCCAGTCTCCAAACTCTGCTCTCTGCAACGATCCTTCTGCACCCCAGTCTCCAACGTCTGCTCTCTGTAAAAGTCCTTCTGCACCCCAGTCTCGAACCTCTGGTCTCTCTAACCGTCCTTCTGCACCTCAGTCTCCAACCTCTGCTCTATGCAAAAATCTTTGTGCACCCAAGTCTCCAACATCTGCTCTCTGCAACAGTCCTTCTACACCCCAGTCTACAACTTCTGCTCTCTGCAACAGTCCTTCTACACCCCAGTCTCCATACTCTGCTCGCCCAAACGATCCTCCTGCAACCCAGTTCCAACCTCTGTTCTCTACAAAATTCTTCTGCACCCCAGTCTCCAACCTCTGCTCTCTGTAACAGTCCTTTTGTACTGCAGTCTCCAACCTCTGTTCTCTGTAAGGGTCTTTATGCACCCCAGTATCCAACCTCTGCTTTCTGTATCAGTCTTTCTGCACGCCAGTGTCCAACCTAGGCTCGCTGTAACAATCTTTCTGCACCTCAGCCTCCAAACTCTGCTCTCTGTAACATACTTCTGCAACCCACTATTAAAACTATGATCTCTGTAACAGTCCTTCTACACCACAGTCTCCAAACTCTGTTGTCTGCAACAAGTTTTTTGCACCAAAGTCTTTAACCTCTGTTCTCTTCAACACTTCTTCTGCACCCCAGTCTCCAAACTCTGCTCTCTGTAACAGTCTTTCTGTTCTGCAGTCTCCAAACTCTGTTTTCTTTAAGGGTCCTTCAGCACCCCAGTTTCCAACCTCTGCTTTCTGAATCAGTCATTCTGCACCACAGTCTCCAAACTCTGCTCTCTGCAAAGGTCTTTCTGCACCACAGTCTTCAACATCTACTCTCTGTAACAGTCCTTCTGCACCTCAGTCTCCAACCTCTTCTCTCTGTAATATCTTTCTGTAAACCTGTCTCCAAACTCTGCTTTCTGTAACAGTAATTCTGAACCGAGTCTCCAAACTCTGCTCCCTGTAACAGTCCTTTTGAACCCAAGTCTCCAACCTCTGCTCTCTGAAACAGTCCTTTGGCACCCCCAGTCTCCACACTCTACTCTCTGTAACAATCCTTTTGCACCCAAGTCTCCAACCTCTGTTCTCTGCAACAGTCCTTCTAAACATCATTCTGAAAACTCTGCTCTCTGCAACGATCTTTCTGGACCCCAGTCTCCAACCTCTGCTCTCTGTAATAGTCTTTTGGCACCTCAGTCAACAACCTCTGCTCTCTGTAAGATCCTTCTGCCACCCAGTCTCCAAACTCTGCTCAATGTTACAGGCCTTCTGCACCCCAGTCTCCAAGCTCTGCTCTCTGTAAAAGGCCTCCTGCACCTCAGTCTCCAACCTCTTCTCTCTGCAACGATCCTTCTGCACCACAGTCTCCAACCTCTGCTCTCTGCAACAGTCCTATTGCACCGCAGTCTCCAACCTCTGCTCTCTGTAATATCCTTCTGCACACCTGTCTCCAACCTCTGCTTCTGCTCTCTTTAACAGTCCTTCTATTGCGCAGTCTCCAAACTCTATTCTCTGTAATGTTTCTTCTGAACCCCAGTCTCCCAACTCTGCTTTCTGTATCCGTCGTTCTGCACCCCATGCTTCTACCTCTGCTCTCTTTAACAGTCCTTCTGCACCCCAATCTCCAACCTCTGCTCTCTACAAGAGTCCTTCTGCACTTCAGTCTCCAAACACTGCACTCTGCACAGTCCTTCTGCACCCCAGTCTCCAACCTCTGCTCTCTGCAACCATCCTTCTACACCTCAGTCTCCAAACTTTGCTCTCTGTGAAATCCTTCTGCACCCCAGTCTCTAACGTCTGCTCTCTGCAACAATCTTTCGGCATCCCAGTCTCCAACGTCTACTCTCTGCAATGGTTCCTCTGCACCCCAGTCTCCAACCTTGTTCTCTACATCAGTTCTTCTGTACCGCAGTCTTCAACCTCTGTTCTCTGTAAGGTTCCTTCTGCACCCCATTCTCCAACCTCTGCTTTCTGTATCAGTCCTTCTGCATCACAGTCTCCAAACTCTGCTCTCTTTAACAGTCCTTCATCACCTCACTCTGCAACCTCTGCTCTCTGCAACAGTCCGTCTGCACCCCAGTCTCCAAAATCTGCTCTCTACAACAGTCTTTTTCCACCCCAGTCTCCAACCTCTGCTCTCTGTAACCGTCCTTCTGTACTTCAGTCTCTAACCTCTGCTCTCTGTAACGGTTTTATGCACCCCAGTCTCCAAACTCTGCTTTCTGTATCAGTCCTTCTGCACCCGGGTCTCTAAACTCTGCTCTCTTTAACAGTCCTTCTGCACCTCAGACTCCAACCTCTGCACTCTGTAACAGTCCTACTGCACCCCAATCTCCAACCTCTACTTTCTGCAACAGTCCTTCTGCACCTCAGTGTCCAAACTCTGCTCTCTGTATAATCCTTCTGAAACCCAGTCTCCAACCTCTGCTATCTGCAATGGTCCATCTGCAGCCCACTCTCAAAACTCTGTTCTCTACAACAGTTATTCTGCACCCCAGGCTCCAAACTCTGCTCCCTGTAACAGTTTTCCTGTACCGCAGTATCAAACCTCTGTTCTCTGTAATGGTCATTCTGCACCCCAGTCTCTAAAATCTTTTCTCTGGAAGAGTCCTTCTGCACCCCAGTCTCCAAACTCTGCTCTCTGCAACATTTCTTCTTCACCCCAGTTTCAAAACTGTGCTCTTCGTAACTGTCCTTCTGCACCACACTCTCCAACTTCTTCTCTGTGTAACAGTACTTCTGTACTGCAGTCTCTAACCTCTGCTCTCTGTAACTGTCCTCTTGCACCCCAGACTCTAACCTCTGCTTTCTGTATCAGGCCTTCTGCACTCAAGTCTCCAACTTTTGCTTTCTGTAAAAGTCCTTAAGAACCTCAGTCTTGAAATTCTCCTCTCTGCAACAGTCCTTCTGCACCCCAGTCTACATCCTCTGCTCTCTGCAACAGTCCTTCTACACCCAAGTCTCCAACCTCTGCTCTTCAACAGTCCTTCTGTACCTCTCTCTTCAAACTCTGGTCTCTGCATTGGTCTTTCT
Organism: Ictidomys tridecemlineatus; assembly: GCF_052094955.1. Taxonomy (NCBI): domain Eukaryota; kingdom Metazoa; phylum Chordata; class Mammalia; order Rodentia; family Sciuridae; genus Ictidomys; species Ictidomys tridecemlineatus. The sequence continues at coordinate 121,773 of NW_027521056.1, forward strand.
GTTCCTCAGTCTCCAACCTCTACTCTCTGTAACAGTCTTTTTGCACCTCAGACTCCAACCTCTGCTGTCTGTAAGATACTTCTGCAACCCAAACCCCAAACTCTGCTCTCTGTAACAGTCCTACTGCACCCTTCTCCAAATTCTGCAATCTGTAACAGGCGTTCTGCACCCCAGTCTACAATCTCTGCTTTCTGGAACGATCATTCTGCACCCAAGTCTCCAAACTCTTCTCTCTGCAACAGTCTTTCTGCACCCCAGTCTCGAACATCAGCTGTCTGCAATAGTCCTTCTGCACCTCAGTCTGAATACTCTTCTCTCTGTAACGATCCTTCTGCACCCCAGTCTCCAAACTCTGTTCTATGTAACACTCTTTCTGCACGTCAGTCTCAAATCTCTGCTCTCTGTAAGATCCTTCTACTACCCAGTCTCCAAACTCTGCTCACTGTAACAGTCCTTGTGCACCCCAGTCTCCAATATTTTCTTTTTTAAAAAGGGCTTCTACACCCAAATGTCTAACCTCTGCAATGTGCAACGGTCCTTCTGCACCCAGTCTCCAAACTCTGTTCTCCAAAACAGTTCTTCTGTACCACAGTCTTCAACCTCTGTTCTCTGTAAGCATCCTTCTTCACCCAAGTCTCCAACCTCTCCTTTCTGTATCAGTCCTTCTGCACTACAGTCTCCAAACTCTGCTCTCAGTTACAGTCCTTCTGCACCTTACTCTGCAACCTCTTCTCTCTGCAACAGCCCTTCTGAACCCCAGTCTCCAACATTGCTCTCTTCAACACTTCTTCTGCAACCCTGTCTCCAAAATCTGCTCTCTGCAACAGACCATTTGTACTGAAGTCTCAAACCTCTGCTCTCTGTAATGGTCCTTCTGTACTCCATTCTCCAAACTCTGCTTTCTGTACCAGTTTTTCTGAACACCAGTCTCCAACCCCCGCTATCTGTAACTTTCCTTCTGCACCTCAGACTTCAACCTCTGCTCTCTGTAAGATCCTTTTGAAACCCAGTCCCCAAACTCTGCTTTCTGCAATGGTCCTTCTGCACCCCAGTCTCCAAACTCTGTTCTCTACAACAGTTATTCTGCACCCCAGTCTCCAACCTCTACTCTCTGTAATGGTCTTTCTGCACCGCAGTCTCCAACCTCTGCTTTCTGTATCAGTCCTTCTGCACTCAAGGCTCTAACTTCTGCTCTCTGTAACAGTCCTTCTGCACCTCAGTCTCCAAATTCTTCTCTTTGCAAAAGTCTTTTTCCACCCCAGTCTTCAACATCTGCTCTCTGCAACAATCTCTGCACCCCGATCACGAACCTCTCCTCCTTGCAACAGTTATTGTGCACCCCAGTTTCCAACCTCCTCTCTGCAACAGTCCTTCTGCACCCAAGACTCCAACATCTGATCTCTCCAACAGTCCTTCTCCACCCTAGTCTCCAAACACTACTCTCTGTAAAAGTCCTTCTGTACTGCAGTTTCCAAACTCTTCTCACTGTAACCGTCCTTCTGCAATCCAGTATCCAAACTCTGCTTTCTGTATCAGTCCTCCTGCACCCCAGGCTTCAACATCTGCTCTCTGTAACAGTCCTTCTGCACCTCAGTCTCCACCATCTGCTCTCTACAACATTTCTTCTCCACCCCAGTCTCCAATCTCTGCTCTTTACAAAAGTCCTTCTGCACCCCAGACTCCAACCTCTGCTCTCTGTAAAGGTCCTTCTGCACACCAGTTTCCACACTCTGCTTATTGTATCAGTTCTTCTGTACCCCAGTTTCCAATTTCTGCTCTCTGTAACAGTCTTTCTGCACCTCAGTCTCCAACCTCTGCTTTCTTCAACAGTCCTTCTGCACCATAGTCTCAGACCTCTGCTCTCTGCAACAGTCATTCTACACCCAAGTCTCCAACCTCTACTCTCTGCAGTGATCCTTCTTCACCCCAGTTTCCAACGTCTCCTCTCTGCATCAGTCCTGCACCACAGTCTGCAACCTCTGGTCTCTATAAGATTCTTCTGCAACCCAGTTTCCAAACTCTACTCTCTGTGACATTCCTTCTGCACCCCAGTCTGAACCTCTACTCTCTGTAACAGTACTAATGTTCTGCATTCTCCAAACTCTGCTCTCTGCAACTGTCCTTCTGCACCTCAGGCTCAAACCTCTGCTCTCTGCAAAATCCTTCTGCACCCCAGTCTCCAAACTCTGCTCTCCGCAACATTTCTTCTTCACCCCAGTCTCAAAACTGTGCTCTCTGTAACTGTCCTTCTGCACCCCACTCTCCAACGTCTGCTCTGTGTAACAGTCCTTCTGTACTGCAGGCTCCAACCTCTGCTCACTGTAACTGTCCTCTTGCACCCCAGACACCAATTTCTGCTTTCTGTATCAGTCTTTTTGCACTCAAGTTCCAAACTCGGCTCACTGTAGCACAACTTATGGACTTCAGTCTTGAAATTCTGCTCTTTGCAGCAGTCCTTCTGCATCCCAAACTACAACCTCTGCTCCTCAACAGTCCTTCTACACCTCAGTCTCCAAACTCTGCTCTCTGCATTGGTCCTTGTGCACACCAGTCTCCAACCTTTTCTCTCTTTAACAGGCCTTCTGTATACAAATCTTCAACATCTGCTCAGTGCAACAGTCCTTCTGCACCCCTTCTCCAAACTCTGCTCTCTGTAACAGGCTTTCTGCACCCCAGTCTCCAACATCTCCTCTCTGAAACAGTCCTTCTGCACACAGGTCTCCAACTTAAGCTCTCTGCAACAGCCCCGTTGCACCCCAGGCTCCAACATCTGCTCTCTGAATTTGTCTTCTGCACACAGGTCTCCAACTTAAGCTCTCTGCAACAGCCCCGTTGCACCCCAGGCTCCAACATCTGCTCTCTGAATTTTTCCTTCTGCACCTCAGTCTGAAAACTCTGCTCTCTTCCACGATCCTTCTGAACCCCAGTCTTCTACCTCTGTTCTCTGCAACAGTCCTTCTGCATCCCAGTCTCCCAGCTCTGCTCTCTGTAACAGTCCTTCTGCACCTAAGTCTCCGAATTCTGCTCTCTGCAACAGTCCTTCTGCAACCCAGTCTCCAACCTCTTCTGTCTGAAACAATCATTTTGCACCCCAGGCTCCAACATCTGATTTCTGTATTAGTCTTGCACCCAGTCTCCAAAATCTGCTCTCTGTAACAGTCCTTCTGCACCTCAGTCTCCAACCTCTGATCTCTACAACGATCCTTCTAAATCACAGACTCAAACCTCTTCTCTCTGCAACGATCCTTCTCCACCCAAGTCTCCAAACTCTGCTCTCTGCAACAGTGCTTCTGTACCCCAGTCCCCAACTTCAGCTCTCTGAAAGATCCTTCTCCACCCAAGTCTCCAAACTCTACTCTCTGTAACAATCCTTCTGCACATCAGTCTCCAAACTCTGCTCTCAGCAACGGTCCTTATGTACCCCAGTCTCCAAATTCTGTTCTCTGCAACAGCCCTTCTGTACCAGAGTCTTCAACATATGCTCTCTGTAACAGTCCTTCTGTACTGCCGTCTCGTACCTCTGCTCTCTGTAATGATCCTTCTTGACCCCAGTCTTTCACCTGTGCTTTCGGTATCAGTCCTTCTGCACCCCAGTCTCCAAGCTCTGCTCTCTGTAACTTTCCTTTTGCACCTCAGTCTCCAACCTCTGCTCTCTGGATCAGTCCTTCTGCACCCAAGTCTCCAAACTCTGTTCTCTGAAACAGTCCTTCTGCACCTCTGTCTTCAACAACTGCTCTCTGCAACAGTCCTTCTGCACCCCAGTCTCCAACCTCTGCTCTCTGGAACAGTCCTTCTATACCCCAGTCTCCATAATCTGCTCTCTGCAATGATCCTTCTGCACCCCAGTCTCCAATGTCTTTTCTGCAACAGTCTTTCTGCAACCCAGTCTCCAAATTCTGCTCTCTGTAAGATCATTCTGTACCCCAGTTTCCAACATCTGCTCTCTGTAACATTCCATCTGCACCCCAATCACCAACTTCTGCTCTCTTCAATGGTCCCTCTGCACCCCAGTCTCCAACATTGTTCTCAAAAACACTTCTTCTGTACCGCAGTCTTCAACCTCTATTCTCTATAAGGGTCCTTCTTCACCCCAGTCTCCAACCTCTGCTTTCTGTATCAGTCCTTCTGCACCACAGTCTCCAAACTCTGCTCTCTGTGAAAGTCATTCTGCACCTCACTCTGCAATCTCTGCTCTCTGCAACAGTTCTTCTCCACCCCAGTCTTCAACCTCTGCTCTTTGTAACAGTCCTTTTGTACTGAAGTCTCCAACCACTGCTCTCTGCAATGGTCCCTCTGCACCCGAGTCTCCAACCTTGTTCTCAACAACAGTTTTTCTGTACCGCAGTCTTCAACCTCTATTCTCTGTAAGAGTTTTTCTCCAACCCAGTCTCTAACCTCTGCTCTCTGTAACGGTCCTTCCGCACCCGAGTCCCCAAACTCTGTGTTATGTATCAGTCATTCTGCACCCCAGTCTCTAACCTCTGCTCTCTGTAACAGTCCTTCTGTACCTAAGACTCCAACCTCTGTTTTCTGCAACAGTCTTACTGCGCCCCAATCTCAAACCTCTGCACTCTGCAACAGTCCTTATGCACCTCAGTGTCCAAACTCTTTTCTCTGTAAGATCCTTCTGAAACACAGTCTCCAACCTCTGCTTTCTGCAATGGTTCTTCTGCACCCCAGTCTTCAAATTCTGATCACTACAATAGTTATTCTGCACCCAAGTCTAAAACCTCTGCTCTCTGTAACAGTCCTTCTGTACTGAAGTCTCCAAACTCTGTTCTATGTAAGGGTCCTTCTGCACCACATTCTTCAACCTCTGTTTTCTGTATCAGTCCTTTTGCACTACATTCTCGAAACTCTGCTGTCTGTATAAGGCATTCTGCACCTCAGTATGCAACCTCTGCTCTCTGCAATAGTCCATATACACCCCAGTCTCTAATTTCTGCTCTCTGCAACATTCCTTCTGCATCTCAATCTCCAACATCTGCTATGTGCAACAGTCCTTCTCCAACCCAGTCTCCAAACTCTGCTCTCTGCAACAGTCCTTCTACACCCCAGTCTTCAAACTGTATCTGTCGTTTTTCACCACAGTCTCAGAACTCTTCCCTCTGTAACAGTCCTTCTGCAAGTCAGTCTGCAACCTCTGCTCTCTGCAACAGTTTTACCGTACCCAAATCTCCATCCTCTGCTCTCTGCAACAGTCCTTTTGCACCCCAGTCTCCAACCTCTGCTCTCTATAACAGTTTATCTGTACTGCATTCTCCAACATCTGCTCTCTGTAAGGGTACTTCTACACCCGAGTCTTCAACCTCTGCTTTCTGTATCAGTCCTTCTGCACCCCATTCTCCAACCTGTGCTCTCTATAACTGGCCCTCTGCACCTTAGTCTCCAACCTTTGCTCTCTGCTACAGTCCTTCTAGACCCCAGTCTCCAACCTCTGCTCTCTCTAACAATCCTTCTGCACCTCTGTCTACAACCTCTGCTCTCTGCAATGGTCCTTCTGCACCTGAGTCTCCAACATCTACTCTCTGTTACACTGCTTCTACACCTCAGTCTCCAACCTCTGCTCTATGTAAGATCCTTCTGCAACCAAGTCTCCACACTCTTCTCTCTGTAAAAGACATTCTGCACCCCAGTTTCCAAACTCTGCTCTCTGTATCAGTCCTTCTGCACACCAGTCTATAACGTCTGCTCTCTGCAACGATCACTCTGCACCCCAGTCTCCAAACTCTGCTCGCTGCAAAAGTCCTTATGCAAAGCAATCTCCAACATCTGCTCTCTGCAACAGTTCTTCTGTACCTCAATCTGAAAACTCTGATCTCTGCAATAATCCTTCTGCACCCGAGTCTCCAACCTGTGCTCTCTGTAACAGTTCTTCTGTACCTCAGTCTCCAACTTCTGCTCTGTAACAGTTCTGCACCTCTGTCTCCCACATCTGCTCTCTGTAACAGTCCTTCTTCACCTCAGTCTTCAACCTCTGCTCTGTGTAACAGTCCTTCTGCACCCTAGTGTCCAACCTCTGCACTCTGCAACAATCCTTCTGCATCCGAGTCTCCAACATCTGGTCTCTGCAACATTCTTTCTACAACCAAGTCTCCAACATCTGATTTCTGCAACAGTCCTACTGATCCTCAGTCTGGAAACTCTGCTGTCTCCAACGATCCTTCAGCACCCCAGTCTCCAACCTCTGTCTCCGTAACAGTCCTTCTGCAACCCAGTCTCCAAACTCTGCTTTCTCTAAGAACCCTACTGCACCCCAGTCTCCAACCTCTGCTCTCTGTAACAGGCCTTCTGCACCCCAGTCACGAAACTCTGCTCTCTGTATCAGTCCTTCTGCACCCAAGTCGCAAACCTCTGCTCTTTGTAACAGTCCTTCTGCATCTCAGTCTCCTACATTTGCTCTCTGCAACAGTCCTTCAGCACCCCAGATTCCAACTTCTGGTTTCTGCATAAGTCCTTGTACAACCCAGTCTCCAACCTCTGGTATCTGAAACAGTCCTTCTGCACCCCAGTCTCCAAATTCTGCTCTCTTTAACAATCTTTCTGTGCCTCAGTCTCCAACATCAACTCTCTGTAACAGTCAATCTGCACCTCACTCTGCAACAACTGCACTCTGTATGTACCTTCTGCAACCCAGACTCCAAACTCTGCCCTCTGTAACAGTCCTTCTGCATACCTTCTCCCAACTCTCCTCTCCATAACAGGCCTTCTGAACCCCAGTCTCTAAAGTCTGTTCGCTATAACAATCTTTCTGCACCCCAGTCTCCAACATCTGCTCTCTGTAACAGTCCTGCTGCACCTCGGTCTACAATCTCTGCTTTCTGTAAGATCCGTCTGCAACCTTGTCTAAAAACTCTGCTCTCTGTAACAGTCCTTCTTCACTTCAGTCTCCAAACTCTGCTCTTTGCAACACTCCTTCTGCACCCCAGTCGCCACCCTCTACTTTCTGTAACAGTCCTTCTGTACCGCAGTCTTCAAACTCTTCTCTCTGTAACTGTCCTTCTGCACCCCAGTCTCCAAACTCTGCTTTCTGTATCAGTCTTTCTGCACCCCAGTCTATAACCTCTGCTCTCTGTAACAGTCCTTCTGCACCTCATATCCAAACTCTGCTATCTTCAACAGTCCTTATGCGCCCCAGTCTCCAACCTCTTCTGTCTGCAAAATTCCTTCTGAACCCCAGTCTGCAACGTGTGCTGTGTGTAACAGTCTTTCTGCAGCCAAGTCTCCACCTCTGCTCTCTGCAATGATCCTTCTGTACCTCATGCTTAAAACTCTGCTCTCTGCAACAGTCCTTCTGCACCCCAGTCTCCAAACTCTGTTCTGTGTAACAGTCTTTCTCCACCTCAGTCTTCAACCTCTGCTCTCTGCAAGAGTCTTTCTGCACCCCAGTCTCCAACATCTGCTCTCTAAACAGTCTTTCTTCCCTTCAGTCTACATAATCTGCTCTCTGCAACAGTCCTTCTGAACTCCAGTGTACAAACTCTTCTCTCTGCAATGATCCTTCTGCACCTCAGTCTTCAACCTCTGCTCTCTGAAAGATTCTTCTGACCCAAGTTTCCAAACTCTACTCTCTGTAATATTCCTTCTCCACGCCAGTCTTCAACTTATGCTTTCTGCAACGGTCCTGCTGCACCCCAGTCTTTAACCTCAGTAATCTGCAACACTCCTGATGCTCCCCAGTCTCCAAACTCTGCTCTTTGTAACAGTCCTTCTGTACCGCAGTCTCCGAACTCTGCTCTCTGTAAAGGACCTTTTGCATGCCAGTCTCCAACCTCTGCTTTCTTTGTCCGTCCATCTGAACCTCAGTCTCCAACTTCTGCTCTCTGCAAAAGTCTTTCTGCAACCCATTCTCCAACATTTGCTCTCTGCAACAGTCCTTCTGAACAACAGTATCCAACATCTGCTCTCTGAAAAAGTCCTTTTGTACCCTAGTCTCCAACCTCTGCTCTCTGCAACAGTCCTTCTATACTGCAGTCTCTAACTTCTGCTCTCTGCAACGAACCTTGTGCACCCCAGTCTTCAACATCTGCTCTCTGCAAAAGTCCTTCTGCACCTCAGTCTGAAAATTTTGCTTTCTGCAACAATCCTTCTTCACCCCAGACTTCAACATCTGCTCTCTCTAACACTCCTTATGCACCTCAGTCTCCAAACTCTGCTCTATGTAAGATCCTTGTGCAACACAGTCTTAAAAATGTGCTTCTTGTAACAGTCCTTCTGCACGCCAGTCTGCAACCTCTGCTCTCTGTATCGGTCCTTCTGCACCCCAGTCTCACACCTCTGCTTTCTGTATCATAATTCTTCACCCCAGTTTCAAACGATTGCTCTGTATAACAATCCTTCTTCATCTCAGTCTCCAACCTCTGCTCTCTGAAACAGTCCTTCTGCACCCCAGCCTCCAAACTCTTCTTTCTACAACATTCCTTCTGCTCCCCAGTCTCCAACCTGTGCTCTCTGTAACAGTCCTTCTGCACCGCAGTCTCCCACCTCTTCTCTCTGTAACGATCCTTCTGCAGCCCAGTCTCCACCTCTGCTTTCTTCAACGATTCTTCTGCAACTCAGTCTCCAACTTCTACTCTCTTCAGCGATCCTTCTGCACCCCAGACTCCACCTCTGCTCTTTGTAACTGTTTTTCTGCACCTCAGTCTCCAACCTCTGCTCTCTGCAACCGTCCTTCTGCACCCCTGTCTCCATCCTCTGCTCTCTGCAATGATCATTATGCACCCCAGTCTCCAACATCTGCTCTCTGCAACAGTCCTTCTGCATTCCAGTCTCCAACGTCTCCTCTCCTTAACACTCCTTCTGTACCCCAGTTTCCAACCTCTGTTCTCTGTAAGGTCCTTCTGCACCGCAGTTTCCAAACTCTGCTCTCTGTAACATTCTTCTCCAACCCAGTCTACAACCTCTGCTTTCCTCAACGGTCCCGCTGCAACCTAGTCTACAACATCTGTTCTCTGCAACAGTCCTTCTACTTTCCAGTCACAAACCTCTGCTCTCTGTAACAGTCCTTCTGTTCCGCAGTCTCCAACCTCTTCTCTCTCTAATGGTCCTTCTGCACCCCAGACTCAAACCTCTGCTTTCTGTATAAGTGCTTCTGAACCACGGATTCCAACCTCTGCTTTCTGTAATAGTCCTTCTGCACCTTTGTCTCCAACCTCTGAACTCTGCAACCTTACTTCTGCACCCCATTCTCTAACCTCTGCTCTCTGTAACCGTCCTTCTGCACCCCATTCTCTAACTTCTGCTCTCTGTAACGGTTCTTCTGCACCCCAGTATCGACCTCTGCTTTCTGTATCAGTAATTCTGCACCACAGTCTCCAACCTTTGCTCTTTATAACATTCTTTCTGCACCTCATTCTCCAGCATCTGCTCTCTGTATCAGTCCTTCTGAACCCAAGTCTCCAAAATCTGCTCACTGTAACAGTTATTCTGCACCTCAGTCTCCAAATTCTGCTCTCTTCAAAACTCTTCTGCACTCAAGTCTCCAAAACCTGCACCCTGCAACCGTCCTTCTTCACCTCATTCTCCCACCTCTGCAATTTGCAACAGTCCTTCTGCACCCCAGTCTCCAACCTGTTCTCTCTGTAACAATCTTTCTGCACCTCTGTCTCCATCTCTGCTCTCTGCAATGGTCCTTCTGCACCTCAGCCTTCAACCTTCACTCTCTGTAACAGTCCTTCTGCACCTCACTCTCCAACCTCTTCTCTCTGTAAGATCCTTCTGCAACCCAGTCTCTTTGTAACAGTCTTGTTCCACCTCAGTCTCCAACCTCTGCTCTCAGTAAGATCCTTCTGCAACCCTGTTTCCAAACAGTCCTTCTGTACTGCAGTCTCCAACTTCTGCTTTCTGCAACGAACCTTGTGCACCCCAGTCTCCAACATCTGCTCTCTGCAAAAGTCCTTCTGCACCTCAGTCTGAAAATTTTGCTTTCTGCAACAATCCTTCTGCACCCCAGTCTACAACCTCTTCTCTCTGCCACAGTCTTTCTAAACCCGTGTTTCCAACCTCTGCACTCTTCAACAGTCCTTCTGCACAACAGTATCAACCTTCTGTTCTGTGTAACAATATTTATGCACCTTAGTTCCAAAACTCTGACCTCTGAAATGGTCCTATTGCACCCAAGTCTCTAGACTCTGCTCTCTGCAACGATCCTTCTGCACCACAGTCTCCAACATCTGCTCTCTGCAACAATCCTTGTGTACATCAGTCTGAAAACTCTGATCTCTGCAAGGATCCTTGTGCACCAGTCTCTAAACTCTGCATTCTGTAACAGTCCTTCTGCACCTCAGTCTCCAACCTCTGCTCTCTGTAAGATCTTTCTGAAACCCAGTCTCCAAACTCTGCCCTCTGTAACAATCGTTCTGCATCCTTTCACAAAACTCTGCTCTCTATAAAAGGCCTTCTGCATCGCATTCTCCAACCTCTGTTCTCTGTAACAGTCCTTCTGCACCCCAGTCTCAAACCTCTGCTCTCTGCAAAGATCCTTCTGCACCCCAGTCTCCAATATCTGTAATCTCCAACAGTCCTTCTGCACCTCAGTCTGAAAACTCGATTCTCTGCAACGATCCTTCTGTACCCCAGTCTCCAAAATCTGCTCTCTATAACAGTCTAGTTCCACCCCTGTCTCCAACCTCTGCTCTCTGTAACAGTCCTTCTGCACCTCAGTCTCCAAACTCTGCTGTCTGCAACAGTCCTTCTGCACCCCAGTCTACAACCTCTGCTCTCTGCCACAGTCTTTCTAAACCCCAGTTTCCAACCTCTGCTCTCTGCAACAGTCCTTCTGCACCCCAGTATCCAACTTCTGTTCTCTGTAACAATATTTCTGTACCTCAGTTCCCAAAATCTGACCTCTGCTATTGTCCTATTGCACCCAAGTCTCTAGCCTCTGCTCTCTGCAATGATCCTTCTGCACCACAGTGCCCAACATCTGTTCTCTGTAACAGTCCTTGTGTACATCAGTCTGAAAACTCTGATCTCTGTAAGGATCCTTGTGCACCACAGTCTCTAAACTCTGCTTTCTGTGACAGTCCTTCTGCACCTCAGTCTTCAACCTCTTCTCTCTGTAACAGTCCTTCTGAACTAAAGTCTCCAACCTCTGCTCTCTGTAAGATCCTTCTACATCCCAGTTTCCAAATTCTCCTCTCTGTAACATTCCTTCTCCACCTCAGTCTCAAACCTCTGCTCTCTGCAATGGTCCTTCTGCACGACAGTCTCCAACCTAAGGTCTCGGCAACAATCGTTCTGCACCCAGTATCCAAACTCTGCTCTAGGTACATTTCTTCTGCACCTCAGTCTCCAACCTCTGCTTTATGTAAGATCTTTCTGCAACAAAATCTGGAAACTCCGCTCTCTGTAACAGTCCTTATGCACCCTAGTCTTAAACCTCTGCTCTGTGCAACAGATCATCTGCACCACAGTCTCCTACCTCTGCACTCTGAAAGATTTTTCTGCACCCCAGTATCCAAACTCTTATCTCCATAACAGTCCTTCTTCACCCCACTCTCTAACCTCTGATCTCTGAAACAGTCCTTCTGCACCTCAGTCTCAAAATTCTGCTCTCTGTAAGATGCTTCTGCACCCCCTGTATCCAACCTTTGCTCTCTCTAACAGTCTTTCTGCACCTCAATCTCCTACCTCTGCTCTCTCTAACAGTCCTTCTCCACCTCAGTCTCCAAACTTTGCTCTCTGTAAGATCCTTTTGAAACCAAGTCTTTAAACTCTGCACTCTGTAACAGTCCTTCTGCACAGCAGTCTTCAACCTATTCTCTCTGCAATGATTCTTCTCCACCCCAGTCTCCAAAATCTGCTCTCTGTAAAATCTTTCTGCACTCCAATTTCACAACTCTTCTTCCTGTAACAGTCCTTCTGTACCTGAGTCTCCAAACTCTAATCTCTGTAACAGTCTTTCTACACCCCAGTTTCCAAACTCTGCATTCTGTATCTGTCTTTTTGAACCCCAGTCTCCAACCTCTGTTCTCTGTATCTATCCTTCTGCAACTCAGTCTCCAAACTCTGCTCTCTGCAACAGTCCTTCTATACTGCAGTCTTCAAACTCTGCTCTTTGTAAACGTCTTTCTGCAGCCCAGAATCCAATCTCTGCTTTCTGTATCAGTCCTTCTGCACCCCAGTCTCTAAATTCTCCACTCTCTAAGAGTCTTTCTGCACCTCAGTATCAAACCTCTGCTCTCTGCAACAGTCCTTCTGTACCCCAATCTCCAAACTCTGCTCTCTTCAACAGTCCTTCTGCACCCCAGTCTCCAACCTCTTCTCTCTGCAACAGACCTTCTGCACCCCAATCTCCAAACTCTGCTCTCTGTAACAATCATTATGGTCCTCAGTCTCCAACCTCTGCTCTATGTAACAAGACTTCTGCACCAAAGTATTCAACCTCTGCTCTCTGTAAGATCCTTCTGTACTCCAGTATCCAAACTCTGCTCTCTGTAACATTCCTTCTCCACCCCATTGTTTAACCTCTGCTTTTTGCAAATGTCCTGAAAAACCCGAGTCTCCAACCTCTGTCCTCTGTAACAGTCCTTCTGCTCCCTAGTCTCCACCTTCTGCTCTCCAGAACGGTCCTTCTGCACCCCAGTCTCCAAACTCTGCTTTCTGTATCAGTCCTTCTGAACCCCAGTTTCAACCTCTGCTCTCTTTATCTATTTTTCTGCTTTCTGTATCATTCCTTCTGAACCCCAGTTTCAACCTATGCTCTCTGTATCTATTTTTCTGCACCTCAGTCTCCAAACTCTGCCCTCTCTTACAGTTTTTCTATACCACAGTCTTAAAACTCTGGTCTTTCTTATGGTTTTTTTGCACCCCAATTTCCAACCACTTCTTTCTGTAACAGTCCTTCTGCACCTCAGTCTCCAAAATTTGTTCTTTGTAACAGTCCATCTGCACCTCAGTCTGACACCTCTTCTCTCTGCACGAAACTTCTGCACCCCAAGCTCTAACCACTGCTCACTGTAACAGTCCACCTGAACCTCAGTCTCCAAACTCTGCTCTCTGTAAGATCCTTCAGAAACTCAGTCTCCAAACTCTGCTCTCTATAACAGTCCTTCTGCACCCCAGTCTCCAACCTCTCCTCTCTGTAACAGGCCTTCTGCACGCCAGTCTCCAAATTTTGCTCTCTATAGCAGGCCTTCTGCACCCCAGTCTCCAACCTCTACTCTCTGTAACAATCCTTCTGCAGCCCAGTCTCCACCTCTGCTCTCTGCAACGATTCTTCTGCAACTCAGTCTCCAAATTCTGCTGTCTTAAAGGATCCTTCTGCACCTCACTCTTCAAACTCTGCTCTCTGTAACAGTTTTTGTGCACCTCAGTCTCCAACCTCTTATCTCTGCAACCGTCCTTATGCACCCCAATCTCCAACCTCTACTCTCTGAAACGATCCTTCTGCAACCCAGTCTCCAACGTCTCCTCTCATTGACACTTCTTCTGCACCCCAGTCTCCAACCTTTGTTCTCTGTAAGGTCCTTCTGCACTCCAGTTTCCAAAATCTGCTCTCTGTAACATTCCTTCTCCAACCCAGTCTCCAACCTCTGCTTTCTTAAACGGTCCTGCTGCAACCCAGTCTCCAACCTCTGTTCTCTGAAACAGTCCTTCTGCTCCCCAATTTCCAATCTCTGCTCTCTGTAACAGTCCTTCTGTACCGCAGTCTCCAACTTCTGCACTCTGTAATGGTTTTTCTGCACCCTAGTCTCCAACCTCTGCTTTCTGTATCAGTCAATCTGCACCACAGTCTCCAAACTCTGCTCTCTGTTAAAGGCCTTCTGCACCTCAGTCTCCAAACTCTGCTTTCTGTAATATCCTTCTGCAACCAAGTCTCCAAACTCTGCTCTCCGTAACTGTCCTTCTGCACACCAGTCTCCAACCTCTGCTCTCTGCAAATATCTTTCTTCACCCCAGTTTCCAACCTCTGCTCTTTGCAACAGTCATTCTGAACCCCAGTCTCAATCATCTGCTCTATACACCAGTCCTTCTGCACCTCAGTCAGAATACTCTGCTCTCTGCAATGATC